>NW_018408743.1:37159-104392 GCF_002113885.1 Mizuhopecten yessoensis | reverse complement strand
CTCCCCTTCCCCCTCCCCCTCCCCTCATTCCTAAGAATCCAAAACAATGCCTAGTGTTTGGACACATGATATATGATTAGGTGCTGAACATGCGTACCACGTGGTGTATCTATATATAAGTTGTTTCATGTACGTGTAAACCGTTACACCATGGTAACGGTCAAAAGCTTGATTGTTTCCATGCCCGCCATCATTGATGTCGGATGTGTTTGTTTTGGTCTGTATGTCCGACGTTTGTTGTGTGTTTTATATCAGTACTAGGTTTAATAACAAACATATAGGAACGTCGTATTATACACCGGACCTACACTCCCGATGCGTACCGAGTGCATACCCATTCCGCAATAATGGGCGCTAGTACGATTCGATAACTAATCTCTATAACTATGTTTACAGAAGACCAGAAATAACATTATGGTTTTTGATTAGACAACGTAGTGAGGAATCGAGCAAACATTTACCATCTACTTTAATTACACGAAATGATAGCGATAAAGAAGTCGGAAATACCAGAAGTCTTTACATTAGCAACCATTAAACATGAAGTCTGTGTCATTATGACCCTTGTATTTCGTGGAAACTTGTGTACATACTAAAGCATTTTATTTACATAGACGTTACAAAAATATTCTTGATCTACCCCGGAAATATCATCTACACGAGGTTAACATAGATATACTGATAAAATTAAAGGCAAGGCATCGAGGGACTTGTTTGGTTAAAGGTATCCGTGCCTGTTACTTCAAATAACGCGCCTTTTGATTGGTCATAATTAATTAACAAAAAGACTTTTTTTAAATGTTTAACTTTATCATGAAGCCTACCTAATGACATATGTGTAATTGAAGAAACTCTTTGGTCTGATCAAATTTAGTTTTTCTTTCAAATCAACAACGGAAATTTGATTAAAATCAATGTTCTCCGACAGGTATATTTTGAAAAAAGACATTTCAGTCCTTTAGAAATTGTTTAGCATCTGTCTTAAGAATATTTGGTGGAGGGAGTCGCGAGCTAACAACAATTATGTAATTATAACATGAGAAAAATAGGATAACACAAGTCTATGATTTGATATTTTTCAAATCCTTATTTTTATATATCCCATTCTGCTTGGAGTTTAACTTTGCAAATTACTACAAATTCTAACAGATATGCCAATGATAATAATACAGGCTTTTAGTAGTGGTGGGAATTAGTTTAAAAATCTTAAATCTATGTGATCCATATCATATATGATTAAGTTTGACAACATTCTGACTACAACTTATTATAAAATCGAGCACATCTTTCCTTTGACAATATATCGGGATACGTATCGCAATATATTCATTCTGTATTGTTATATAGCGTGATACACTCTTGGCGTAAAGTGACACCCCTAATGGGTTGTGCCTAAACCATTGCTCCGCTGCAGCCTAGATTCGTTCAGGTGATCATGAATAGACACAGTCTGATAGGGGTTCCCGGTCGCGATCCCCCGCGGTAAAGTCAGTGACTGTAGATTCCATTTAGGCTAGACTATAGTGTGCTGCAACAAGCACAAAAACTACCGAGAGAGCGAGAACAGCTTTAACCGCCAGACATATACGGATGTACAAATAATTTATTTTTCCGACTCCAAAGGCGGAAATGTCGGTCTACATAAATGACTTTATGGCCAAAAAAATGGCGACATTATTTTGAAATATGGTCTTTATTGCATATGTTTCAACGATTGCAGGTTTTATTTGTATCGTTTCCGTTTATATATTATAGGCTTTGACCTTTATAAACTGTACCATCAGACTACACGCAATTGTCGTCCTTGATTTGAGTTGCTATCTCAGATACACCATTCGGATTCCGTAGCTCGAATGTGCTCGAAAGCTAAATAATATCGATAAAAGTGGGTTAAAATATTGTGTACTTCATATTATTAGGTTTTCTTTGTAGATACAACAAACTGTTATTCGTATAACGGGTTTTCTCGAATAAATTATTTGTTAAACGTATGACATAATAACCATTGATTATCAACCATTGACGGAGGTCAGGTGGTTTATCTTTTGCTATTTGATATATATAGACAAACAACAACCAATCAATGCCTTGTTTTCATAAATTACATGTACGCATGCGCAAACGATGTTTACTTTCTCTGGTCCGTGTTCATGGAAATGTTGAATAAAAATGAAAAACAACAAACATACAAATTTAAAACGTGAAATAACCAGTTGAAAATTTTGAAATACACAACATTTGAAATGGAATGACAATCTGCGTGACGCAGACCAGCGCCATATATTCACGAAAACTTTTCTCGTGCTGACTCTCTTATCTGTGTTAAAGCCTAGCTTTTGTTGAATAGATAAAATCATATCTTGTCAATGATTTGGAAGAAGTTTCGAAATGAATAAAGCCACATACCGTTTACAACGTTTTTAATTGCCTTTGTCATCATGGAACATGATTGAAGCGACTTACAAGAATGTTGGTTTGATCGCAGAATCTATGCTTGAGCATGAAAACGGTTTCATGATAACACTCATGTGTTGTACAAGGATTGATATAAGCTCCCTTCGTCTTATGTTTGAAATCAACATCTACCTCATCTCTTTAAGATAGTGGCCAGGTCGAATTAGAGTATTTTGAATAAATCCTAGGATCAATTTGTACGTGTTGGCCCGAGTTCTTTTAAATGTAAGTGAAGTTGTTCATATCTTTCGGTTATATTTGATAGTAATAACGCAGGAACTATTTTTTTTAAAGTCTTCAATCTGTTTGAAACTAGATAGAAGGCTGAAGGCGGATAATAAGATTCAAAAATAATAAATATTGTGGGTTTGGTTTCAAGGTTAAATGAAATAAATGGAGTTTGGCCCACCAGTACGAATCGAATTAGCCACTAATCTCTCGTATTACGTCTGTGAGATAAGATACACATTAACCCATGTTGTCAATTTTATCATGGGCCAAGCGGAAATAGATTACTTGTTCCCGTTGTTTAAATATGCAATCTTTTAATTTTACGCAAACAAATTTAATCCAATAGAGATAATGAGATTTTTCTTTACGTCTTAAAGACAGTATAAATTTCATCCTTTAAACAGCAATATCTCCGATATCTGGCAAAGCTTGTTTCATTCATTCATCGCGTGGTGGTGGTGGTGGACGGAACAAATTGATGTATATACATATACATATTAAACTCACATTAGTGGTATATAATTCAAATTAAATCTGTTATAACTAAAATTGAAATTTATCATTTATTTTTGGACATAATACGACATAATCTGTAAGTTCGCATTATGCTCTTTTTTAAGTAAAATTTGTTTTGCCGTTTTTTACTTTCAATAAACATCATTTAAATAAGTAGGAATACATACAAGCAATACATCGCGTTTATTGAAATTACTTTTTATTTTCTAATCGTGAAACCAAATCCGGAACAATTCGTTAGGTCTGGATACGTTTGGTTTGACGCGGGTTCGAATCCTGTCATCGGAGCCAAATTGTTTTTTACTCGTAATTGGACCTTTAAATAACTGTATATTTTTATCAAAAGTGTTTTATACAACTTAATGGTGTAATGATGATTTATGATTCAAATGATAAAATATATGGAGTTATATCTCAAAGGTGATTACATTCGTTACAAATTATCTGTTTTTGCTGTAAATCCATGCTATTTCTCACCATTGTTTCTCCTAGCAAAGGGTATTACTCGGATATTTTTTGTCAGATTTCAGCTGGACTTTGAAGTTTTCAACATATTTATGGATATAAGCGTTGCCCACTGCTTAACACACTATTTACATTTCAGAGGAATTCCAGAATTTGGGCAAAAGTGGCTATTTCTTGGCACACACGGCATATTTGAGGCAAGACATATGTATCTCTACTTGTATCACCCAAAAATGTTCTAATCAAACTTACAGAGACTTTTAGGCTGCAAAAGAGACTGACATTTTTAAGTTCGGTGAACTATTTTTATAGACACATCAACGTCCGTTAACCTGTTAACCTCGCTATGATGCGTTTTGATAGATTATGTACAAGTTTATTAAATTACATATATTAGATCCTATTTTATAAGTTGGGTCTTTAAATATGTTATCTTAGGTTTGAATTTAAGGGTGGCTATACTATTTTTCAGGGGGTTTACGGAACCTTCGATATTTTACGTGACTTTAAAATTACTAACCGGAAGTAAGTATAACCCTTATCAAGTTTCAACCTTCATTTTATGATTAATATATCCATATTCGAGATAAGTAATACTGATCCGCGGGATGTCGAAACCCCGTACAAAAATGTACAGCAATATATCTTCACTAGATGATAATGACGAAATGTACTTTATGTTAAGAAGTCTACATCACGACTATTTGATGTTTAAGGACGTTATTCAATATTGTGTATTTTTCATGATATATATTTGCCTGTGTAAGACTGAATACATGTGGGCGAAAGCTTACGACGGAAGTACTATGTACACAAAACTAACACCAGTTACCTCCCCTGACATACGTACTTACTTTGAAACCAATTTTTTTTGGAAATAGAAAAAATAAGTTTTTTGTTTCAGGCCTAAATGTGGCTTGAATCGAGATCATCCATATTTCGAGGGGGAAAAGTACGTTGAATATCTATACACGAAGGGGAATTTCTTAATGGTTTCTTCCATTTGCATCCGGGTAGCTTTCGAGATATATTCGCATGATTACATGTACTAGACTAGAATAAAATTCTAGAAAATTCTGAAAAAATAAGTTTTATTTGCAGTGAAAGCCGCAAAATCGCAGATAAATTAATGAAAATAAATTAACAAAAATGACCACAAGAAGTTTTACTCTTTTTAGACTTTTCAGCTCTTGGTATTTACCAAATGTTTCATTTTCCCGTCTCTATCGGACTTGTCAGAAGGTCTCGCAAAAAGTTCAACGTCACAAATTATTTTGAACTGTATCGAATGCTCCCCGTAGGTCTCCCGACGCTTCGTTCATTTCAAACTTAATTAATGTCGACGTTATCTTGTAATTTCACTTCGCTGGTAGCATACTGAATTTGAACAAAAACTGGTGTTGGCACTACAAATATATCACACCGGAGGGTCACGTCAAACGTCTGCGTCCCGCTATGTTCATTATCTCTGAGACGCTTGTCAGTTTACAAGTTATACACCCCGTATGGTAAGCGTTTTGTTGACTTGGTGAGTGATAAGGTGAAGCGTTTTACTATTGCTTCATCCGGTAAAAAATATGATAGACACTTCAAATAATTTCTGTAGGTAGAAATCGTAGAGTACTCCCTAAACACTGATTCACGAACGTTAAGTGGAATTCGAGATCGGTCATCCGTCAAAAGTGTCAAGAACATATTAATTTAATGATCGCCAAACTTTCCATTCACTTTCTATTAATCAACGGATATTTATAATATATATATATATATATGTGTTATCACATAAGTACTATGTAGCATCAAAAGCAGACTCCACATTGTTGTTATCTATCCTTGCAGTATATATTTATTTAATAAATTGTTACTGTCTAACAAAACAAAAGTCCTGTAAACGGTCAAACTGTTAATAATTGGCATCGGTAGGTTTGGTTTAGAACCTAAACAAATTCTATTTCAAATTTACAAAAACGGATCAAGAACAGATTTGTATAACGTCATAATGTTCTCTCGCAACGGTCACGGTGGATGGACCAAAAGGGAAACCGGAAGTCAACATAAATTGCAATAAG
Organism: Mizuhopecten yessoensis; assembly: GCF_002113885.1. Lineage (NCBI taxonomy): Eukaryota > Metazoa > Mollusca > Bivalvia > Pectinida > Pectinidae > Mizuhopecten > Mizuhopecten yessoensis. The sequence goes on along the minus strand of NW_018408743.1, from coordinate 98,657 downwards.
TGCTACATTCCAACCTTCTCTCCTAATCATGAAAAGAACACATACACAAAACAATAGCAAAGCACAAAAGTCAACAAACAAAACAGAAAACCACGGTTACAAACCATTCTGAATAGTGACCACACCATTCATTTTCTCCCCATACAGTATACCCACAATGCCAAATCCGGATATAAGTTTTATAAAATGAAATCTCGTTTTACTGCCATGATTTACATACATATATTTTGGCATTATAAGGAACTTTGACGAGACATCCGGGGAGACATTTGTGTATCGGAATTGCTAAGGGAAAGAGTACCCTGAAATATGCTTCCGGTCAGCAAAATAGCAAACAAAAGGAAGGACATTTTATTGAGGTTTTACAGTAAAGCTATTTTATTTCCTATCTTTAATTAATCTAAAATACTTTTGGTCATCATTTAATTTCCCCGTATATAGAAAATATACAGGCTGAAGCTCGTGCTGGATATATGTGTTTTTCTGTTATTATTATATATACATAAATACATCTGTATATAGTGTAATGGATTCCAGACGAACGTCACAGCTGACCTCGGAGATAGAACAAAAGCCTTTTATGGAACAAAGTCATCACTGTTACGTCAGCAATGTCCACCCACACAAACAGACGAGCCGTATAAAAGCCCAGCTCGGATATATTATAACATCTTTTGGAACAATTCATTCCGAACTTTTTGTACGACAGCATCGGTGGGTGTTGGTAGAATAACCACTCAGTATTGTAAAATAGTGATCAACTGCCCAAGCAACTGACGGGATTATCTTGAGAATAATTATGGCAGCATCTTGGGGAGATATTTAACAACATATGCAATATCTGTGTTGCCTTGACAACGTATACCGATAGCCGATAAACGAAGGTAATTATTCCAAATGTGGCTATTTATAGAAATTATGGCAATACTAAAAGTCGGTGTTGATTCGCTAATTAAGAGGAAGATTACATAATTCCGTGTCATTCCTGAATGAAGCACTGGATGTTGAGAAGCCATAGACGTTTAGACAGCTTTACATGTGTGCTATATATGGGATAGCTATAATTGACGGTACATTTCATGTGTGTCGTCTGCTCCGTTAATTACAAAGCATCACTAATGAGGTAAGTTTACTGCTTCGAAGCTGACAAGATCTACAATGTACATTGCAACGTTGTGATTGATCTTTCTTTGTAAAAGAAAAGTTAGTGTTGCCCCTTTTAAACGGAACCATTATTGATCACTTTGGGTATTGCAAATTCAACCAAGAAAGACAAGTATTTAAAATATTTTCCATGTTTTAACTTCAATTTGAAAATATCGTTCTTTTTTATAAAGGCTTTATAAATGTGGCCGCATCTCCTTTAATGATCATTTTATACTAAGAAATATGTTACACAATTCTTAATAAATGCTTAATTCAGTCATTTGTCAATTTATTTATTTGACGACACAAACAGAAAAAGTTGACAACATACCATTCTATGCCACTCTGACAAAATCTGAACTGTTATGTCACATGTTTTAAAATAGAGTGCAATAAAACAGATGCAAAACCGATTCTCTGACGACTAGACACTATCTGAATATTAAAATTCGATTCAATAAGTATATAGTAAAAAATCATCAATGAGCTTTCGATAAAACTACTTCCTGCACCGAGACACCCCCTTGTAAACTGGAAGTCGACCACGGTGATACTTTTCCATTAAGCCTCCAATAGCTGTCTGTCGTTGTATATCATAGTTAGTACAAGGTCGTTAATTACTGTAAATTTACATATTTTAGCGGCAGTCTTATTTTTAGCGCTTTTCGCGTTGTAAATATTGCGCTTAATTATGAATCCGCCAATTGAAATTTCTGTGCATTGTTTTCTATCGCATACCTTGTTGGTGCGCTAATTCATCAATAAGCGAATCTTTTCAAGTTCGATAATGTGCTAAAATTGGAGTGCGCTAAAATAAGCATATTTACAGTATCAAACATACTGCGGTTTCACGGATGTTGTTAAAAGAACGAGGCTTCCATACAGAAATCACTGTTTTCTGAACTCATTTACCTTCTCTTTTCTGTTGGTGTGTCTCCCTAAGCACCTCTAGATCAGGTAAGCTCGTTGTCAGAGTAATGGGACCTGGTGAAGTGTGTCTATTCGGTGATATGGCATTTCAAAAGTAGCCCTCGAGTGGTCCCACCGTCTGATGAAACAGTCATGATACGATCTTACTAGCTGAGAGGAAGTAACTTATCAATATACAACGGAGTCGATAGGAAGACATATATCGCACTACCCATTACACCTACTATCAAAGAGTTATTTCCCTTGGTAAACGATGTCAGCTTTAATTGCAGAGTAAAAATAGGCTCCTACATAATTGTCATGATAATCGCTATTTTGTGTTCTTATAAAGTGAAAAATATTCTTTTGATTTATTGATAGTTTATGTCTACGTTGCATTTGCATTATGTCTGCGGTAAAAAAACCACTACTTTAAGCAAACGGTAACTTCAAAAAATAAAGCCACCGAAAAATTCGATGGAACGAAAACATAACGAAATAAAAGAAGCAAGCGAAGACACTTTCTTCGAATATGACTTTTGCCACAGAATGATCTAATAGAGGAAAGTTTGGCTTAACAGTACAGAACTGATCCAATAATATGTCAATCCAATCTAAACTTCAGAATATGATTTATTGCATGCGTCTTTGTTCGATGATATCTGTAGCAGAAGAATACAATATACAAGTCTTCAGTAAGAGAACAACGGTTTTTTTGTCCGACTGACCTCTTTATTTAAGAAACGTCTATTATTATACAAAATTTATTTCAGTTATGTATTAATAATTGATATATGCTTCAATATTTTTCAAGGCGTTGTTTTGAATTTGAAAAATAAACCCCGACTTACAAACAACCCGTGCAAAATACAATTCTACATCCGATACAAATATTTCTACTACAAATATAAAACGTTTTAAAGTGCTCTAAATATTTCAAGGAATTACTCTAGGTCGTTTTATAGGTACATTCCGAGTACATATAGTGTTTAAATTCAGTCGAATAGGTTTAAATACACATACATATATATTATTCAATATGCTGTCATGGAGTCAATGTCCTATTGTATTGTACGTGGGTGTTTATCTCATATTTTGTATGTACATGTGTAAATGTGTCCAGGCCCAGTATCTGAAATCGCAACCAGGAGACGGCGAGTTGTTATTAAAGTAAGAATACGTAATGGCCAAGACCGAAATCCAAAACTATGCACTGAGAAATTATAGCTCAGACTTTAAAAAAAAAGGTCTTTCACCTTTCTTGATAGTAACTAGAATTTTTTGACTTTCTGGCAACTTTCTGGTAGAAGGTGGGAGGCTATTTCATAAAGTGACTGCTTATTTTCCGAAACGCCTGCTTCCATACGTTTCAGTGTGATATTTTGCAATAAACACCAGGCCATGAAGATGAATTGTAGATGATCCTTCAGTCCTTGAAATGTGTTCTGTTTAGTGTCTTGAATGTTTTATTACATATATAAAGACGTGTCCTGTAATATGTATCCTTCATGTAGCTTATGAAGGAAATACAGTGCTGGACTGCACCATTCTGAATTCTTTAGACATCTACGTTGATGAAATTATTAAATCAGCGACAACAAATACGTTTTTCACTGATCGACTGTATTTCAGCTGTAGTTCTGTTGTGGTATTATTCCAGACGCTTGGGTGTGAACACATGCTTAGTTCTGTCTTTTCTTACATTATCTGAGCATATATTGGTACAACTCATCTGGGTACTGATATATCCTTCTGACTGGTTTTTTATGACATGCTGATATGGCATCTTAGTTTTTACGTGATCTGATAATCATGTCCATCTGTGCGCCGTTGTATAAATAATATCTACATATCGTTATGGCGACGGCAAACCTCGCTCAATAATTGCATTTGAATGTAGGTAATACTTGCGTTGACCTAATATCAACCCCTGAGGAACTCCAAAAACTGGAGGGTTCCATCGTCGGATGTCAACCTTATGTCGTCTGCCACTCGAATGAGTCTGGATCTAGGCAGAAGGTGTTTACCAATTACTCCAACAGAGTGATACAGACGGTGATTATGTTATAGTCAATGACGTCAGAGACGGCGGACATGAAGGACAAGCACCACATTGATGTCGTTGTAAGATCCGACTCTGTAGAGCGTCCTGTGCGATAGGCCATTACATGATATCGCGGAGACTATTTGCGTGGAGATACACTACAAAACGCCTGGACTCAATTCCTAACAATACGTTATATGTTGCAAATTTGATACACAACGGTATTTTTTCTCACTCGCCATTTTTTTTCGTGACACACAATGGACCTTTGACTCAGCTAATGACCTTCCTGCACATAATACAGGCATTAAAAGCATTGCTTGGGTAGGCATGTAGAAGCGCATATACACAATGTTTATAGCGATATATACAGTGTTATAACCAACCTGGTCTCAAAACAGTGGAACAACAAACTCCTTTATCGATACAATGTGACGATCAATCCGATCTCCATACAATGAACACTATTTCTATACAATGTAACAATCAACACTATTTCTATACAATGTAACAATCAACATTATTTCTATACAATGTAACAACCAACACTATTTCTATACAATGTAACAATTAACACTATTTATATACAATGTAACAATCAACATTATTTCTATACAATGTAACAATCAACACTATTTATATACAATGTAACAATCAACATTATTTCTATACAATGTAACAATCAACACTATTTCTATACAATGTAACAATCAACACTATTTCTATACAATGTAACAATCAACACTATTTCTATACAATGTAACAATCAACACTATTTCTATGCAATGTAACAACCAACCCGATCGCCATACAATGTCACAACAAACGCGATCTTCCTACAATGTAATAACTAACGGGATCTCAATATAATATTACAATCAAACATTTTTTATAACTAATCAACCCACGTCTCAATACATTGTTTCAACCAATCCTGGTCAATACATCAAAGGTGCTTCAACCCCTGCGATATCCCTTTCAGTGCAGAGTAAGAATAAACCTTAGATTCCCTACATTGCTACAACCAACTCCGGTAATTATATTACATACACTATCTACCAAACAGTGTCATATCAAGCACACTGATACCAGACAACAATTATTTTCTGACAGTGCTACAACTTTACAACTTGCCATGGCCTCTCTTACAGTCTTGCAAACAAACGCTGGTATATTTACAGAGCTATAACCAACCCTAGTCTTTCTTGCAAGCCCAGTCTCCTTATTTTGCAACAACCAACCTCGTTCTACTGCAGTGTAACAAAACATCTCTATTACAGTACAACAACCAAACCTCATTCTCCCCTTTAGTGTTACAACCTACCTGTTTCTACCCTTCAGTGTTACAGACAGCCAATACATCCCTATAGTTACCAACCATTATATTATCCAGGATTATTTCAGGATTTATAAATATATCGAAGCGCTTTCTCCATTTTAAATGAACCTTTATCACGTTAGGTACGACAATAAGTGCTGCTTGCATTCTGTCGAACGTTTTTCATGTATGAACAACATCTTTCAATATAATTACATAACGAGCGCAGGTGGAGCATTGAGATAGCAACTTTCATTCATAGACGCTGTAATTATCCATGAAAGAGTCAAGCCAGGATCTAGGGAGATCCCAGTCTAACGATTCAATCACACAGGCCATTATGCTGTTGCTGCAATACTTCTGAACAACACTGTCTTTTTTGTAACGACTCGCATTGGGAAATAAATTCGATTTGCTAATTTTAGATCATTAAGTAGACCCTTCCCAATTGGCACAGAGTTTTAGCGGAACTTGCCGGCAATGAAACGGGTAATCACATTGCTGGAAGAGCTATGAATAGAATAGTCATCATTCATCAATTTCGCCACAGTTCCGTACGGGGGGAGACGGGACTGAAAGAAGGAGACGGGCTACCATAATCCGCTCCCCCCGTGGGAAGGAGGGCTATTCACCGCAATAACTACAAATATTGATTGAGTTTGGCCATTTCACGACAAATTGATTTATCTAATAATGAAATAATAACTTGTAAGTGATGTCGTCTGCTTGGCGCGTGTGATGTAGAGGGAAGAATATTGTAATGGATATGACAGGAACAGAGGAGCAGGTACGACACATCAAATCAAGTCGTTGTTCCCTACCACAGCATTATCAACCCTTGTTAATATTTCCCGATCATTCGACTGAACTCCCTATATCTGAAACAGTGTAATCTATCTAGATCGAAAATTGTATAAATCCAGACAACTAGATAAATCAGACTTAAAACGAAATGAGTGACAGATAGCCATGGACGGAGCTGTGCTCCTGTTGTTTTCACTATATACGCTAATAATAATGTTTTTTACTCATAATCTCGCACAGATAATAATAAATCAAAATAGCATTCTATCCCGATAACTGTGTGAAAAGAAGGCGAATCTCCTTCTTGGCTGCAATATTCCCCATCCTGGTCTAATCCACAGACTGATTATACAATTGGGAGCATGGATTTGGCATGTTAGCCAAGACCTAAACCCTTAAACCAGTACCCAATAAGATCGAATTGCTGTCTTATGATGGTCTCATGAGAGAACATCGTGTAATCTTACTAAGTACATTTATAAACGAATAGAAACTTTCATCTGATGACGTCGCTTGGGCCAGTTACAAAATTTGGAAAGCAAGAGGCTTCATGTTTTATTTAAGATATAATTTTACTTAAGAAATACGCAACCACGGTACAAAGGAACGACTTTTACGTTTTAATCCCATTAAGTGATAACACTTATTCGTTTAAGTGACTCGACATATTGAAGATCTAAAATAGGTGACATCACCAGTTTGAAGACATGGTATGATCAACATCATGTTTTAAAATATGTCATATTATATAATGAATGATTGATATCAAGTGTTCGATTCGGCAATACTACCAAATAGGATTAAAAAAAACTACGATACATTAACTTCTAGATAAATAACGATATATATATTAAAGTTCGAAATAGCGCAGTTTGACCTTATTTGATACTGAACAACATTGATTTTCATCCTGTAGAAACACTTACCAAGTCCACCGAAAATCAAACAAAAACTATCTTTAATTATCTTTTTTATGCGTAGATAGACGACATATGCTGGAGTAATGTTTGAAGCTCCAGCGACACTTTTGGGATTTAGATCATTCATTCCTTATCTGATGATAGTGAATCGCCTGGTATTGAGATACTACTAATTTATTATTGTGAAAATATGCGATAAATACTCCTATCAATTTGACCTTAAAACCCACTGACAATTATCTGCCAAAATTTGTTTTCTTTATTGACACCAGATCAATTTTTTTCATGTTTAAATCCGAACCAAATCGTAAACCTGTGTTACAAGCTGCCATTTTAGTCTTCAACTCTAGAATGTTTTATGCACAGACGAGAAAGCATTTGGGTTCCAGGCATTGATTAGATCTAGAATACAATTTGCCGCGGGACCAGTGTCTACACTATGTCTCCCCGGTGTGTTATAAAGGCTATCATTATAAAATGTAGCACCACCCTTTCTCTCTTCCCGGAAGTCCCCATTCAATGTAGCGTTAAATGGGCCGTGACATACGACATTTCGTTGATGAAAATGCGTTTGTAATATATCACGTTTTATACGTATACACGTGGAAAATGACTTCGGACTGAAATGTTCACGCGCAGCCTATAAACTGTTTTACCAACATAGCAGACACGGACGATACGAAATAGGAAGACCTTACAGTAATTGTCTTTAGGAAGCTTGCTACCACGTGGGGATTCTTATTTCACGCTGGGCACACTAATATATAAAAAGAATAATCCCGCCGGTGAGATACAAATTCCTGCTGTTGTATTTGGTGTAGAACATATTTGAATACAAGACTATTCCATTCGTCTTTTTTTCTGTATTTTCATACACCTTTAATTTTTCGGACGAGTGAACAATAACAGAACTGGAACGACTGGCCTTTATTGGTGCTGAAGATAATTGCAACTTGCATCTATGCGTAAAAATCTGCCAGTGAGTATTCCCGATCCACATAGACAAGATAATGAAAGATACGTAATTAGTGTCAACCAGTACATTATAATGACTGTCACGACACCTTTCGATTATACAAAACACGTTTGTTATCAATTTCAGTCGTCCCTTGGTTGAGGTCAGCGACATGTCGTGGGATGAGCATTACCTTTCATTATAAATTGCATTTACACGAATTCTCGATAAATTACCTATTTCATATACGATACAATCCCGAAATTTGCTTTCTCTTGAATGGCGACTATATCAATTGATTGTGCAGTTTGGTCAGTTTACTAGCAATGATGACGGAAACTTGACATCACTGCAGTTTCATGTGGGTTAATGCACAAAAATTGTCTACTAAGATTGTACTCCGTGATAAAGTATATTGACAACAGCCTGGTCAACATTTTTTATCGACTCGCCAAATATTTAATTGACTCTAGGTCACGAATGTATCACACTGATTCGAGTTTTGAGTCATCGGGGCAACAATACGGTTCATTTGACATAAATGCATTGATGATAAGTATATATATATTCCTGATTCTAACCTTATGCACAATATAGCAATAGTAGTCATCTCACTACTACAACATTTTACAAACTTAACGACTTTAATTTTCAAATCGTTAACTTTCATTTTCCGGGTTGTAACATATAAGGCTTCCCTTTCTTAAGGAAGTAACATATTACAGTCAAATTACAGCTGACTGGTACTAACAATTTGTTATGCATTTTTTTTCATCAAATGTCAATTTTTAGCACTACACCGTCGCTTAAAATACTTTTGAGTTACCAAACACCAAAACAAGAGTATAACCTTTTTTAACTTCACAAATTGTGCTAAAATTTGACAGTCGATTCGTTATTTTAGAAAATCTAAATAGAAGAAATAACATGGTCGTCATCATGATCCTCTTTCACCTATGACATTCCGATGTCACCTATCTGTCTTAGACCGTTGGTGACCTAACCAATTTTGCCAGTATTGGACGAGAGACATCATGACGAGTGCCACACGTAATGCAGGTAAGCTTACCTTTGTAGTGCGTCTTGTTTCACCTCTCTATTTTGGTTCGGGAGTTAATGATATCTTCGTTTATTTTTTGTGTTTTCTTAGCTTCTTTTGTCTTTTTGTTGTCATAAACTATGATGCAATATTATAGGGAAGTTGATTTTCCCCACAAATATGTAACATGCAATATGAATTGCAGACATTCTCACATGTTTCAACCTTTGTCTGTACGAGTTAATAGTGGAAAATATCTTAAAAATGCAAATGTTCACACGAGGAAGATTTTGTATATCTGTATATCTATCGGCTGTTTGTAATACGGTATCTATGCAATGGTCTTATTTTAATACGAATTCCCTGCTAGACAGCCACAGATGTTCAGTTAAGATGGTTGCCAAAACTGTAATAAAAGAGAGTTCACTGGTATTCTGCTACTTGAAGTTTAATAGTAATTGCAGCATTTGCTGTCATTAGTAGTGTTGCTTTCTCGGGGGTTTGTTATATAAAATCAAAGGTACATAATTCAGTGATGGTGCTGGTTATTATTCATAAATATGCATACAAATTTGAGATGGGGGTTTTGATGGACGCCGTTTGTTTGTTCTGGATCCGTGTGATTTTATGTTATATTTTCACAACAATAATCACCACACATTACATATCGCATGTTGGCTGTATGGAAAGGACGGTCTGTTTGCCCTTACTCCATTTTTGTTTCATCTGTTATAATCCTCATTATCATCATCATCATCATCTTTTATTGTTGCACCAATATGCGTGATATTCTCGCTCAGGAACCATTTTAAATTTCTATGCAGCGTTTCAATTTCATTATCTATATATGCTTCTTATGTCTGATGACCCTCACTTGGTCTTTGTTGCTTTTGGCGGACCATTTAAGTCCCACGCTAAATTGTGAGTCTAGTTGTCGTTTTAGTGTTTCTTGCTTTATTTATACTGTCTCTAGTTCTAAATCATATTCCCCGGTGCACTAAAATTGTGTCGTTTTCTTTTAATTAAAATAATGGCTACATGAGGACGAACAAACAGGAATCAAAAATAGCTATTGCAGCTCTATAACCATAATCTAACACACCTACAATTTGTAACACTTATTTCAGTTTAGTTTTCCTAGTATTTAGTATATAGTTAATTTCACAAATCTGCGAAAGTATTTTTGTAAAAATGTGCATACCGTTTTTACGGAATAACTGTTACAAAATCATTGAAATTTCCTATCGTTTCATTTGAAAGAGTTTATCCACGCAAACTTAGTTGTTATATATGCACAAACATTTTTACGAAAAAAATGCAATTTAAAATCTATAACATCGTCAGTTCTGTTGTTAGTGAAGTTGTCATATGTAAAGAAAAACATAAAAGGAACAATGCTGGTAATAGGCTAAATGAAATTATGCAAAAATAAGCATGCTCATACCTAAGGCTATGTAACACTGAGTGAGCTTGTGAACGAGAACTCCTATTTCTTGCTTTGAAGATTGTAATACATTGCCTCAGATTAACTGCTTTTAGTTCTGCAGATACGCAATACACTTTTAAAGCATATGCTTTTGACATTTACATCAGTTTCAGATAAAACGTTTACATTTCACGAAAGTAAAAATTATAACTTTGAATAAACAGGCACCGGCTTAACTGTCTGTACAACAAAGCAAGTCTGTAGTCTCGTAGTATGCTTACATGGCAGTCATAATACGCTAGAACGTTCGACAACTGAATTTCAATAAAATGTATTTAAATGCAAATGTTACTTCCAATCACAATGTTTAAGCTTATTCGTCTCTGAGAATGCCACATAAGTACGGGATTCTTTTAAAACATATTGTTGGACGCCCTTGAATGTATAGCTTAAACGCCTAGCTTCATTCTACAAGAACGACTTTTCAGCTACAAACACAGAAACATGTTGGAGTGGTTAGGATGCCATCGTTCGTTACAAGTACCATGTGATTCGTCCACGTTAACAGCGGTAGAATTGCCGCATTTGATGGACATAACGGCCAGGAACTTACTGGTCAACAAGAAGCAATTATCCCAAACTGAAACTGGTCGAGCACTGGACATATTATACCGAGTGCTCGTGGTTAATCTCTGCACACTTAAAGTTACAGCGAGCACATGACTATTTACTGGCGATCTACGCCGCGTATGAGCGTAGAGAGATGCCATCTTACAGTAATTTGTGGTAAACAGTCGGAAATTGCTCCTAATCAGAGACGCCGGTCTTCGATAATCTACGATCGCTCTATGATAACGACTGCATTATTCAGTTGATTAAACAGATCGTTCAACAAGTCGCGCGCTGCCTCGTCGAACTGAGTCTGTATATTTTGGGTAGATAATTCAGCTCTCTTTAAATGGTTGCTCTTACCCTGGTCTATATATAATGTACATAGCTCCAAATCTGCCATAGATCTAGGCAAAGGAATACGATCATGTTTTGTGATTAGATAGTCTTTTTCTCCCTCTACATTTTAAATGTAAACATGCGATCAATTACATCTGTCGATCAGATGCTTGTTCATTTACCTACCATTCACAACCATTGTTTTACATTATTGTAGATCGTTTTATGTAGAAGAACAATACGCATCATTGCTTCAATCGATTTAATAATACGGGAAACAGCAACTTTGCAATTTTGAATTCGCAACCTCGAGGTTTGCAGTTTGTTACATAAGCTATTTCCCATGGTTACATATTTTTTTATTGATAAAAATAATAAAATACTATTTTAAAACTATAATAAATAGATTTCCACAATGGTATTATTCTTGAGAAGGGGTTCAATTACTAATTCCTTTAATATTGATATTCATGCTATAATACAATAATTATATATATAAAAAAAAAAGAAGATTTTATGCATTTGCTCTCAAACCAACAGTTTCGGTAATAATAAGGTGTATGGGACTTCATGATTTTCATTTATTTGTATTTGTGTATCATCGGGTTCCTATTTTAGACATATAGTTTTTGAGCTCATATCTGTTGTCCTTGTAGGATAGTGAGATGGTTTTTCCCTATCTAGACAAAATGCGATAGCATCACCTATAAAGATACGCTAATACTTAAAAAATATACTACCTGTAGTCCACAATCTTGTAATAGACGCTCAGAAAAGTGATTTACTGACATCCTGGTATTAACACTAAAGGCAATATCAAATTAGCTGCACTAATAACGTGCCAGTTATTACATTTTTTATCTCCGACGCGGCCAAACAGTAGACAAAAGTACACACGGGCATGATATAAAACGTTCATTTAATTGTGTTGCGAATTTTGTTCTAAACCGCATGTAATTAAGAAGACGCAATGCACACATAAACTGAATTTATGTATGTACCTTGCACACTTATCTGTGAACGTAATATTATTATCTCCCTCGAACTGCTTTTATTTACATTAGCTTACACTTCAGAATTCCGTTAGCGTTATGAATGAATTTGTAACTTTCAAATGTGTCATCAATTATTGTTAACGTTTCAAATGTGTCCTCAATTCTTATTAACGTTTCGAATGTGTCATCATTTCTTGTATTCCTTTCTTATGTGTCATCAGTTCTTGCGTACATTTCAATCCTTGTGTACTTTTAAAATGTGAAATGAACTAATTTGCCAACTCAGTTTTTTTCAGGTTTAAGTGTTGAACTCTTTTTCGGAAGAGTAACATGCAACAGTAAGGTTCCAAAAATCCTTAAGGTAAGATGGATTTGTTGTACATATCGAATAACCATATCCTTTACTAACCTGTGCAGTTGTTTAAGTTTTATTGTCTAAATACATTAATATATTTTAAATCATCGTAATTTTGTGAGAATTATATTTTCGATTCAAACGTAAAAAAGAAAGAAATCTTCCCAAAAAAATCGATTAATAAGAGGTACTTGTAACGAAAAACGATTTAAATAATATAAAAGGGATTTTGTTTGATATCTCCAAAGGAAACATCGTATCTTTCCATTTAATTCATCGTTGAATAACAGATTAAAGAGCTCAAGTCAGTAGTAAAAGTAGAATGCATGTTAAGCTGAGCCTGAAATAGAGTACACGTTGTTTGTCATAATAGGAAATTGACGAGGGGGATTTGTTTCGGGTTCAGATGCACCGTTGCTCTTGTTATATTTAGAAATGCTGAGTCTGCGCAGTATGACAGACGACAGACGAATGCAGCTAGCTGCATCAATGAAAATCCCAAAGAGAAGAGTCGAGACAACGGACATGTGATCGATGGCAACGCACAACAAAATCATCATCTTGGATATATCATTTTGAGAGTATTGTATATTGACATGTCATTGTTTTAAATGTCAATATATCATAATCAAATAAGATTTTTACTAGTAGATATTTAATTATAAATGTGCCTGCATGCATTTTTATATCTATATTCTGGAAATAATCAGTAGAAGAACGCAGATACAGGAGCCAAGGAAAGTAAACGTTTTATTGCACAAAATGACAATGTTGTCTATTTAGAACTCATCAGTGATACCCAAGATCTACCAAAAATTTCAAAGTGTCCCAAAACGCATGAACAGGAAAACGAGAGCATGCCTATAAACTATTTATCATGTTTGGCTGCAGTACATAATTTATCTGTTGAAAATTTATTTCAATTTCATATATATGGTAAATTTTCACCAACTCGTTACCTTCTTACTGATTTATTTATTACATGTTGCTGTAGAATTCAAATCTTTCGATCGAAAACCTTGTATTCTTGCAAAAGTTACTGTACTGATATCATATATTCAATATAATCATGTTGTCATCATGAGAATAAAACGAAGACTAAATGAAATTTGAATGAGCTTTCATGTGTCTATCGTCCAGAATATTATAGAAAACAAATAAGATTACTGAAACTTGGATTGTGTTTCATACTTTAGGTACAGAAATGAAGATTGAAGAGGTTTACAGGTTCTTTACATCAGTAAATTAGTCCGGATCAACAAATGTTTCAAATAAAATGTAATTTCCTAGAAGTTTGATTGTTTCTTGGAGTTGAATAATACCCTCACAACATCCATGTTTATAAGAAGACGGCATTCCTAGCAGATTTGGAATCCCAATATGTATATGCTGTTGCACAGGCTATAGTTGTTCTTGTGACGTCGGATTCCGTTTCTAATCTCACCATCATACATATTTGTATTTTTTAATCAGACGTTTCATGATCATATCATATGACGTAGCATACATATGTTATCTTACACATTCCGCACAAATAAATGAATCAGCCAGTATGATCCTAAGCTGAGATATGATGATTCTAGTACTTTGATGTTCAATGAAGTGATATGCAGCTTGGTATATAATCTCAATGTTCTTCTGAGGGAGCTTTATGTAGCTCTGAAGACATTCTTCATAGTCTGCTAGCCTCTTACTCCTCGGCAGTGGCCTGATCATTTTATCTGATTTAGCATGATACAGTAATTATCACTCAGACGTGATACATTATTAGTTTGATTATGAATCATACAAAATATTTACTGGAAAATTACGATCAGCAATTTGTTCTAAAATGCACAGCAGATGTGATACCTAGTGAATCGTGATGTCAGATGGTAATTGGGAAGTTGAATGTACCCCTGAAATTTTTGAGGAAAGGAATTTGCCCGTTTTATTGTGTGCGACCAATGTGGACTCCCTGCAGAAGAAATAAATGTGTTGCTCCCATATATGTCCTTCATTGCTTTCTTTTCTACTCATTCATTTCAGTTACTGTATTCTCTCTAGGCACAGTTGCCACTTGCCCATTTCTATCGTGAGTGAAGAGAATACCGAAGTGTCAGCAAAACTAAAATGTTAACTCGAAATCGATGAAAATGGGCCAAAATTTGAACAAAGGAAATATCTGTACATAGAGACGCTAAAAAAAGTATCAGAAGCATAAGACCAGGTGTTCGGGAAGGATAAGCAAGATATGATACTACTAGGCTATACTGTTTATTATTACAATGATTTATAATCGTAATTTTTCTTGAAAAGCAAGCATGGATATTACATTTTTTCACCAATTCAATTGAATAGTATCATGTTAAACAACGTTAGTCTGGTCTGGTTGTGTTGCTTCCGGATATACGGAAACCATACGGCAAGCCATTTATATTTCGAAAGTGAGATATTTGCTTTACAATTTCTGAATATAACAAATCGGACTAACAATTTTCATATGTAAGCCTTTGACCAATCAACATTGCAGCGAATAACCGTAACACTTGGAGATACCAAAGACGGTCGTTTGCATGGTGACATGTTATCGTGCATTACCTGGTTAGTGTGTACTGGAAGTCCATGGTCATAATGGACTGTTCAATCAACAGGTGTGCAGTCGAATCATCTTTTATACAACGATGACAATAAACGTAAGACACACACATATGAATACACATGTCAATTTGGTAATATATACAGTTTGTCAAAACAAAAACGAAGTGTTTCGTCCTTCAGACAAGATGCTACCTCACTATTGCACGACTTTATGCTTGCTCGATATGATGGTTAAAAGTCGATGGCAAATGTTGCTTGGTTAATTGTGTATGCTGGCATTCGAATATTGCATTTTTATCATACTAGACAAGACAACTATGTTCATATTTTCTTAGATTTTAAAGTTATTATTTCGAGACAAGCGTCCAATCGACGATTTGAACGAACACAAAGTGTTCGATTCACTGGTTTGGTTTGGTTTTGGTTTGTTTTTATAGGGTTTAACGTCCTATAAACAGCTAAGACAATTTAAGGACGTGCACCCATGCGTGTAAGGTATGCGTGCATATGTCTATGCATGCTGGAGGCAGGTTATGTTGGTGCACTGACAACGGGTAAACCAGTTGTTACCCTTAATTGCTGAACGTTAAGCTGGGAATGACAACTACCATTTTAAGGACTTTGGTATGTCCCAGCCTGGGGACAGAACAAATTGTCTACCCCACTTGGGCAAACGCTCAAAATTAAGACCAAAAGTGAGGTATTGACAAGCAAGTCACTAGGAATAAAAGCGGTTGTAAGAAATTAGAAATAACACAGAAAGATCACAAAGGTTGCAAAGGGGACCAAAGTGGTGGTTTCTTCAATATCCCCTAAGCAGTAGACACAGAGAAAGCCCCCAATTCTTCATGACACGCAGTGGGATATAGCAAACTTATTCTTTCCCCGAACCTGCAGATGTGTCACTGATACGGTGACCTGTTCAGTTTATGCTATACTATGAAATTGACGCTTCATTCTGTTTTGCCTGCGTTAATGTTTCATCACGGCAAATAACTTGGTGTATACGCATGACAGGAAGTTGTACACTAAGACAGGAAAGTTGCAGACGACAACACTAAGACCAAACGTGATGTGTTGCATGCAAGCCAGAAGGAAACACAAATGTTGTTAGAAAGTAGAGAGAAAACAGATCAAGAATTTTCAGCCTGACATCACTGCGCTTTAAAAACCTTCCAGGTACATTGTATCAGTTTAAATATCTATGTATATAGCATATCATGAGCCTTTCGTTGTTTTCTAGATTAAAATTCGACCATGTTAAAAGTATCAAAAAAGAAAAAAATACCGTTTTGAAGTTTCTAGTAATCTTGTGTTGTGATTAATTGAAGTTTATCAGCCATTTGTACCCCGGACTAGGGTGCATCGAACAATTCCCTTGAGCACCGAGACGACACCAATGCACGAAGGAAAGCAGCACATCCTCTGTACTTATAAGCACCCGGATACCACACGCAATGATTAAGAATAGAACACTTTCCTGAAATCTGATTAAATCAAATCAAATCAAATCATCGAAGTGAGTATTTCAAAAGTAAAATTTACACTACAACTATTGACTACCCTCTAGAATACATGTAATCTGGTGTTCCAGGAGGAAGACGGATTATATTGAAACTCAAAATCCTATAGGAATCCGTGTCATCTCTTACGCCTTGTTATAACTCCATCGGTACGCAATCTGTGAACCTAATTATATCGCCACCACTTACTGTATAGTAAATTATTGAAGGGAATTCTCGTCCCCTTAATTACCCTTATGCTTCATTGCCTACACCTGCCGGGGACACTAACCCTGTATCGTCACCTTTAACTATCGTCTTTGGTATTAATTGCCTGAAGATTTGTTCAGGTAAGATACTAAGCTAGCGGGTTCGGAATGCTACTTGTGAACAGAATCATCTTTACGGATTAATTATGATTGCAATTATGGACAGAAGTCATTTCTTAAAGAAGAGTCTTCTTCTGGAATATTTGGTTCTATGTGGTTTTATCATTAGTCTGGTGAAATCTTACCTCAGTTCTATAGGTACTAGGTATAGTGTGTGATCCAGTCTTGCATTGTACAGCTGGACGACTATAAACACTGATTGAAATATTATATGGACAAGATAATGTGTGTCAGCATTTAAATCATCAGCAGCAAACCATTAAAGATCTCTACTGACATGAAATGTCTCACGGTAATGCATATTTCAGCTATAATTGTGAAATATTTATTAGGCTATTCATGTTTGACAATATCTTGATATCATAATAGGTTCATATGTTGCTACTGATAAGAATATGTACCTAGCCAGCTATTTAACAAACCGCATAGGCAGTAGAAATTGAACAGCAAGAACAGTGGACAAACCAACCAAATAAAATACATTTTAACGCATAAAAATTGAATTTAACCAAGCTACACTGTATGTTACATCCATTGATTACGTCACCTGTATAATGAAGGAATTCGGAGGAAAATGACATTTCTAATTAGTTTTCCTTGTGGTTTCATGTAAGTGACCTTGTTTTCTCTTTAAGTTCGATGCGTTATTAGTATTTGACCTAGATTTACAAGGCATGTGTCGTCAATAAAAGAGGAGACGCTTATCCTCCTGAAACACCTGGTCTTATATCCCAGGAGTTTTTATTTCTTCAAAAGTAAATCTTTCTCTTGCTCCTATTTGGTCATAGTTTCATCTATTTTACTGTAAGAAGAAATCTACCATCAGAGATAAAACGCAGAGCAACTCTTCAAAACTTCAAAAGCAATTGCCAATATATTCTTGATATATCCATCAATGAAAGCTTCATTTTGTATATTCATTAGCTATGTTTTTCTTCTGCAAATAACACTTCTATAGAATATGACTATTAATGTTGAAATAGTATCTCCTCAATATCAAATTCTAATTTTTGTGAATACTTAATACTTGCATAATTTTCGAAAAAAGGTGAATACGAAAATCTCACACTTATCGAGTGGCCGCAAAAGTTTATATCAACATATATGTTATTTGTAAACACAAAACCGCGAAAGAAAACTCACGAGTATTTCATGTTTAGCAGTATTACATCTTAATTCATTTTAACATTATTAAAATTAATTGTTATAACATACAAATTTGTTTTTCAATTTTTCGTATTTTTGTACATGTTATTTGTATAACGCTGATGGATGCGTTTCGTATTCCTCTGTACAGACACAATGGCCAGAAATCGACTAATCTGAGAACTCACTTTGCATTACTACAGAAACTGATATCAGACCATTGTTGTGGAAACAAATCCATGTCACGTCAGTCATGATCCCAACGCGTACTACAATGTACCCACGTTGTAATTACCCCTCATACATATGCATAAGCATGTCGTATAATTACACAAGTTAATTACTTTACCTAATGATGTTGACGGTAGTCTACACACTGAGTGCCGTGGATCAATGCTCATTGGACGAGACAGATAGTCAATAATGTTACTGACTAGATATGGTATAATATGATATTAAAGTTACTGACCTGGTATGGTATAATTACAATGAATAATAATATTTCTGACTCTTTATAGTATAACTATTACATAAAGTAATGTTATAGACCCGATACGGATTAACTATTATACAAAGCAATTTTACTGACGTGGTATGGAATGACTATCTTATACATGTATAAATGTTACTGACCTGATATACTATGATTGTAGTATAAACTAATGTTACTGACCCGATATTACTCATATAAAATGTATAATGCTGACTTGATAACAGATATTTAAATATAATAATGCAAATTAGCTGTATTGACATGCATGTAGATATCATGGAAATGATTAAGGTTAATGCTGCCTCTCTTATTGTTTTGGTCTCATGTACGTACGTCATTTCTGTAGTAATGCCAAAAACCTTCGTCACGGAAACAAAGGTTAGATATGTAGTATATGTATAAAACCACAAACCGATACAGAAAACAAGTGTTATAGGTCAACGGACTATACTAAGAATTCAGGGTCATCTATGCAGCAATGGTATGGTTACAAATGACGATAAAGTCAGTGAACGGAAATGACATGGAAACTTGTGTTAATTAATAATGTTGTTGAAGTAATTCATCTAACTAGGGTTGTTGATGTCGCTATGGCAATGACACCAACGCGACATAGAAACCATGGAAACCGAATGATTTTATATAATTATTTTATCAATCTCTTGCAGCTATGGTTATGCTAATAACATTAAAAGAAATAGGCTATAGTAATTCCACTTACCTGACATTGAAACCATGGTTATCAATGACGCTAAAGTGATGCCAGACATTGAAATCAAGGTCCCGGATGATTCTATACAATGTCATTCCACTTAGTCGACAGAAACACACAACCCGGGTTATCAATGTTGCTATAGTTAAACCACTAATCCTACTGTGAAACAATAGATATTGGTGTATCCAAAGTAATACACAACTAATTAGATATGGGAACCTTGATTATAGGTCATTCTTTATCTTATAAAGGTGTCCCTTACCCAACGAAGAAACCAGGGTTTTAGGTGACAATATAAATAGTGAATCTTCAAACCCGACATGGAACAGTTACAGGTAAAATATGACAAACACATACGTTTATTTAACTTCTCCATGAAGCTTTAGTAGTTACATTTTCCTGCCAAAGAAATAAGGTAATAGATAAAGGTATAGTACTGCTAATAACATGACAAAAGCAATTAGGTTACTGATGCATTAATGAACTAGACAAGGAGACCAGAGATGTGCATATATAGTAATAGCATAGCAAAGTCACTATATAGTGTCGAACAGAGTTTAGGTATATGGCAATGTTATTTAAATGACAACAGTAAGATACACAGTATATACAAATAAAGAAAGAGCGACTTACCTAAAGCTTCAACAGAGTATGCTCTTATTGACTCCCATAGTCCGCTGTCGAAAGCATTGGATCGTTCGTTCATTCACACATATTTCCTATACTCCATTCCTGTTTTGTAGATAAACGGAGACAGTAGTTTATATACAAACAAACAGGCTCCCGGATTCTCTTAAAAACCTCACTTATGACGCTATACATTTTTTTTTAAATTCTTATCCAACGTGGAATGAATCTGCAATCAACACACTTAATCTTGAATCTGTCTGGAAACACATCTTTTTAAATCTAAGCCGGCAAACATAAAGAAATATCAATAAGGATCCAGCAACCTTGATATAATTAAACCTGGGTTAAATTGCACACTTATGCCTGGATAGCGTTGTCAATAAAAAAAATATGTGTAAAAATATTTGCCGACGTTCCTTGTATATATATAAGAGATACACGAATCACACGATTGAAATGCGTTATCATTTCATAGTAAGGTACCAGTGCCTGGTGCTAGAGCTCCACGACTCAACAACAGGCGCTACAACAGTTGCTTTCTCTCATAGACGAATACTGATGACATTGATCCGGTATGTTCCCAAACTTCACTTGAAAGTCTTTATCTCAATTTGATTAACAGTCACTTTTTTACACATTCATTGTAATATAACAACACAATGCTACCTATGAACAAACCCATACATTTCACGGTGTGTAAACTGGCATGTGTGTTTTTGTTCCAAGCTACAATTAAGCTGTATCTGTCGTGTATGTTTACGGTAGAGGTCCCTCAAATGTCTTACTTTGTCTGCAGTTCCTCATGTGTGTCGTTAGGACACTTTTGATTTATTACATAGACATAGGACGAGATTGGCCGATTATTTGTGAGTCAGTCCTCACTATTTGTACTGCAGTGCGCTGAAAGTTACATATAAGATTGTCTTTGGTCATCTTCACATTGTAAGTGTTTCTCATGCCAAGTATACTACTGTGGGAGTATCGATCAGAGAGGGACAGAACCGTCGCAACCTCGGTACCGAGTCTCTGGACCGTATGATTGGACTGTCACCATTACAAGTGGACAGAAATTTGGCATATTCAGACAAAAACTTTTCTGGCAGAAGACCCATTTAGGCATTCTCTGTAGTCTGATTAATGTGTTCATTCAATAAAAGTCGTGTTGATGGGAAATGAAAAGTTTTCTCAATCTAAATTCTATACGGAAGCATTTCAGTGCAAATTATAAAAAATTTGCGCATTTGATTTAAGGAATTTTGTCTTATTTATCAAACTTACAAGATCAATATGCTTAAAAATACTTCAAAATTCCCTTTTCCCCTTCTTTTGTTTGTTTAGTTGTTTTAAGTCCGCTCACGGCATTGTCGCCAGATTAAAATGTCAACAAGATCTGTAACAAAAGGTTATCCAGCAGACGACACAAAACAGTCCTAATATATAAGATATATTATAACAGCAAACAGAAAGTGAATAACACTATATAAGCATACTAGTATGCATTTAGCTCTTTAATTTTTAGTGGTTGAAAGGGGGTATTTCAAGCGCAGAATATCTTACCACATCACATCATCGCCAATAACAATTACTCAATAAAAAATGTATATATGCAATAAGAATCATTCTTTACTCTCTAACAAGTACATTTATACATCAATTTACGTCTCTAAATAAATTTAGACAAGTCCTATCTAAAATATCATCAGTAACTAAAACCATCAATGTATTGCCATACTGACCGACTTTTAGTTATAAAGACTAACCACATTATAGTTACACACCCGTACACATTACATTGTACACAACCTAGATTCGTACTTGACAGTGGTGAAGGTTGCCCACACATTTGCATCAATACCTACGAGCTTAGCCTGGAATGAGGAGGAGTAAGAAAACCTGTTTCCTGTTAGTCGTAGATTCGTAAAACTATTTCGTTACAATTTGTAGACGGTGGAAACGTTATCGATTTACGATGCAGACGGCAGTCAATCTCATGATGGTGATAAAAAAGAGATATGTATTATCGGAGGATTTAGTTAATAGCAATTAAAAATATTGATTCTTAGGAGGTGGTAATAATGAGACGACGCGAGACACCAGTCTCTGGCCCCTAGAGGTTCAGACTGTGACTTCTCACATATAATGGTACCTTGGGGATTTCAATTTGTCTCCTATACTTACCTAATCTACTTGTATATCTATATTTCCTCACCTTGTTTACCGATACATAGTAATGGTATTGCTCTGTTGTGGTTATTGGAAGAGATTATGAAAAGAACATTCACACATGAAAAGGTACTGGAATACTATTTAGGTGCCTTGGCGTAGAAAATTGGTCAATGGATCCTGCCCAATGCATTTATTCACATTTATTCATTTCTAACTTTACAAGCACATGAATTTTGGTCAATATATTATAATTATACAATAGAAGTAACACCACAGTATTCTTAAACGTACGGGCACACCTGTCAACATTGTCGATCCGCATGTCTAAGTGGACAATGGAAGGATTTTTTTTGTTTTACATTTAAGGATTAAAGTGGTTTCTAGAAATCTTCGTGAGACAGACATTAGCCAATTGGAAGTCGACTAAAGTAATATGTGCCGTCTGATACTTAAAAAAGCAACAGTTTTACATAAATCAGAGTGTTTGAGATTTGAATTATCTACAACATCTGTTTTTATGATAAGGATATATTTTAATGACTATTTGTGGTGCCACACACATACCACGTAGGCACCACGTCCGGTCATCACGGTATACATAGTCAGAATACACAGAGAGTAGATAGGGTCACAACCTTCTTCTTCCCCCAAGTGTTGGTCGGGTTCCTTTCTGTCAGCTACAGCATTCCACCACCACTTAGCTTGGTCATCTTCCCCCCTAAAATACCTCTTTATCAATCCTTAAGTGCAGACTGACATGTCACACTTGTACTGGTAGTATACTACAATATAATACAAATAACTCACTAAATAATGATAGCATGATACCCTATATTATTTACAACAATGAAACTGACTTGATTTAATATAAATATGTGATTGAAAAGCTTAACTATACATTTCCCAAAAGTACGGCATACGACGCCTTAATATTTAACACACTAACCCGTGCGTTCCTTCCCTGTATAAAGACACTATTTAGCATAAACAATACTACATTGTTTACTTGTTGATATACTCATGTATATCAATACAAAGATGATTCTGTCGCTTTTTTGTTAAAATAGAAATGTGTCTATGAAAAAGTAGGCTTTTTTGAAAAGCTCGTTACCTGTTTATTATGCTTTATCATATAAACTTGAACAAGGGCAAAAACGGGAAGCAATTAATAACTAGCAATTTTTTAAAAACTGATTCAATATATTAAAAGAGCAACAATGCACAAATTCAAAAATAAAACAACGTATTTAATGCAGAAAACGGGCTACTTACAAACCTACTACAAAATGAAAATGACTAGATTCAGGTTCACAACTATGATGGCACAGAGCAGGTAGTATGGTTCTTATCTGCAACGTTTTACAGTCGGTTTTTTGTGTGTGTTGGCTTTTATTCATTAAATGCAGCTGTTGTTAAGAAACCATCCAGTAAGCCAAGCTTCCTGATAAAACTATACATTGATTGATCTATGTTGTATGTTAGGTTGCACACCATTCTATATGATATCAATATCTGACTTCCCATTATTAGTAGTGTGTGAAGGTTTTTGTCACGACGTTCTTGCCAGTTTTCTCTCAAGCTTTTGCAACGCTTACCGATATACTCGGTAGTAATTTGGCATCATATAAATGCTGATTTCACTTTGTTCTGCCAGAATTGGTAGCCAAGTACTAATTAACAAAACTGCATAAAGACTCTCACAACAATATGTGTTCACAGTTTATATAATGAGTATATATAGGAGAAACATACACATACACGCTTATGTAACGTACCACGTATATAATTTCGAGAGAAAAAAATGTGTTTGTCTGATGTCAAAATAGAAAGGGTTCGCTCAATAGCGAGTAATATGTAAAACATTCGCAACAGAAATAAGCGTGCGGGTCGTATATATTTTGCTTAATTAATACGATGAAAGCCTATTAGATGCTAATTGCAGAGAACCATACAAAAACATTCCAGTTTCTTTTAAGTTTGAAAAAATGTCAAAAATGAAAAATAGAAAACACAGAACGCTAAATTTAACCATTTTAAAAACGACGTTATCGACTGTTAAACGTGTGTACGTCAAAAGATGCCTCATAGCATTCCTTATAATTATTGTTCATCTCTCATTTTGTGCAAACAATAAATCAGAAAATGAGCTCTCCTGATAGTTAAAGGGGCGTAGTGACGAACGTCAGACAGATCTTACACGATGATATATCGACATTGTTTGCCTGTGGTCGAGGTCCAATCGCCCTGCGCTCACACAATCTTTGGGATTCGCTAAATAACTGTTTTATGTAAGACAGTGGTATATGTCCTATGGGCTGCATGACCGATAATAATCGCCATAACACGAATAACGCAACGCAGTGTGCAATACACTTATTGATCACACGCACATCAAAACGACCCTTCGTGCTACAAAGAGCTCCGATAAGGAGCAAAACTCATTAAACAATAATAAAACTGATGTCGCTAGTTAGTTTATCTCTTGTTCGGGAGTTGCACCTAATTCTATGAGGTAAACGTTGATGAAGACATTGATGTTTTCTGACAATTTTGATAAATGAGCGAAATAAAATATATTGGAAAAATTGTATGGATTGGGGCGCCAAGCGGGCGTTTAGTGCATGCAAAGTTTGCATGTATCCCTTTTAATTGAAAACCTTCTATCAGTCACATTTAAGTATGTTTAATTTTACGACCAACATAATTTGAAACGCCTTATATGTCAATCCGTTATCGCCATATGTATGAAAATCACACACATGGACACTTTGTTAAATGAAAACAAACAAACAAACCGTCAATCGAACTCCAAATGGACAAACCAGAATATTAACGTCGAGACCCATAAAAAGTACAAGTACAATATGACCAGGAATTCAGGAAGGGTAAGCGTCATCTGGTTCATATACGACATCCGATATGTAAATCTAAGTCAAATTCAAGTGATGTCATCCGTTCAATAATCAATGTGACGTCACAGTAAATGACGTTATAATTTCTCCTTTTAATAAGCAGTCTGAAAAATCTCCTTGATGAGATGAAAGTGTTAATGATATTGTTTTCTTTTCATATTATAAATATGTAGCTTCGACATTCAAGGCAAAATCAAATCATAATTCGAAAAGGAAAAATAACACCGTGAACAAATGACACACACAGGAAATGAAAGAGTAGGGAAAGAATAAACATTCTGTATCACATTATGACGCCTCTCTTCAAACCCAGGTAAGCGGGGGAAATTTACGCTTATTACTAAACCGATTCAACAAATAGACTTTGTTTATATATCAATGTACCAGGCTTTTCCTTAATTGTAACATGCATAAACTGACTTTCCAAAGGTTCTAAGCCAGAATGTTGGTTTCATGTTTCAACACATTTTGATAAAATAAAACACTCAATCGAATTTATAAGGAAATATATATATATACAAAATCAATTTTCTTTTGCATATACATTACATTGTTATAACATTATCTACACATTGAGGTTGATAATACGTAATTTAAATTCATCAGATTCACTAGAAATATTAACGGTTTAATATTCAGACACACATTTGCTTACTAACGGACCATTCTTGTATTTCCATTCTAACACACTATTGTCTTGTACACAAATCTACTTTAACGTTTATAGCACGATTCACATTATACAATGAGCTAGAGGTGATTTCCAATTAAAATAAACCGGTTAATAAAGTCTACTAAAAAGACGCAACTTTAAATACACCAATTTTGCTATGATTTCAGAATTGCATGTAGTAACGAATATACGCGATATGCACCGTTGTTTCACGTCACTTTAACACTGGCAGACAAGTATAACTGGCATGTGCTAAAGTATTGTCTGTGGTTTGTTTTATTTAACGTCCTATTAACAGCTAAGGTCATGCAAGGACGTGCTTCCATGTGTGTGTTGTAAGCGTGCATGTGTACATGTGTGTTGGAGGCAGGGTATGTTGGTTTAGTTGTCTTCTTGTGATAGCGCGGATCTGATGCAAACTTTTTAGTGTTATCTCACTGAAATACCATGCCGAAGACATCCAGCACACATTCCGCCCGGTCACATTATACTGACAAAAGGTGAACCAGATGTTGCCATTACCCTAAACGCTGAACATTAAGCAGGGAGTAACAACTACAATGTATCATTTTTAAGGACTTTGGTATGACCCGGCCAGGGAATAGAACCCATTGTCTTTCTCACCTGGACGAACGTTCAACATTAAAGCCAAACGTGAGGTATTGTCAAGTAATGCGCTAGGAAATCAAAGGTAGTTAAAAGTAAAGAGAGATATAAAATACTTCAATGGGTGCAGCAGTTATATTTTGGTCGCTTTTGTGTCTCCAAATAGAGGGCATAAAAGCAAATCCCCATTTCTGCAGAGGGTAATGATAAACACACATCAAGGGTTTCACAAGAAATTTAGGAAAACTATCACACTTGTGTTTCAATTTAATAGACGAAAAATAGATCTAACCCATATAAAAGACTTGAAAAGTGATAGTTTTCAATTAAAATGCAGCCGGTCAAAATGAGAAAGGGTAATCTGTTTCATTGACGACACCCGGTATGTCCATCTAGGTCAAATCCAAGTAATGTCATGTCCTCATGGAAAGTATAGGGGTAGTGACAGCAAAACAATAAGGCATACTAATGAACATATTAAAATTCAGCGACCTTCATATCATTTATTTCTCAATGAAATCATGAGATATATTCATAACTCATAGTATCAGTCTGTCAGTGTTTGAAAAGGACAATGTTAATCGTGTAGAGAATTATACTTATGTCTGATACTGTCAGTATGTAGAGGTGTACTGTCACCGTCATCGGAAGTATTAATATTCTCAATACTGTCAGTGTGTAGAGTGATAGACTGTTGCCCCAACTGTCACCGTCAATGAAAGTAGTAGCATTATCAATACTGTCAGTGTGGAAGGTGATACAAATATATCTGATACTGTCAGCCTGATGTTGTCAGTTCTCGATAACGTGAGTGTCTAATGAGGTAGTAACATTTTCAATACTGTCTGTGGGTAGAGTGATAGTTTTAGATTATCACACTGTGTTTTCAGGGCTTCTTGAGAGAACAATTTTCTCATCGCAAACACTTAGATAAAATCTCAAGGCCACCGCAGATTTTATCCGCGTGCGAACGATGAGAAAATTGTTCGAACGACAAACCCTAAAAAACTGTGCGATAAACTGTAAGCAGATGTTCTTATATGAGTAAATAGTTCCCAAATGCCAGGAAATGGGAAAAATCCGTTTTCAAGTTATTTTCAAGTTGTTCTCAACTTCTTCTCATACTGACAATCCATGATAATGAATGTATCATGCTACCAGTAGGTGGTATAAAGTAATATATAGATGAATCAAATATATCTGATACTGTCAGTTGGCAATACCCTGAGTGTCTATAGCAGAAGTTACATTCTCGATACTGACATTGTGTAGTGTGATAGACGATGCCCCGAACTGTAATCGTAAATGGAAGTAGTAACATTTTCAATACTTTCAGTGGGTAGAATGATAGAAATAGGTTTGATACTATCAGCCTGATGCTGTCAGTTCTAAATACCGTGATAGTCTATGGCGGTAGTAACATGTTCAATACTGTCAGTGGGTAGAGTGATAGAAATAGGTGTGATACTGTTAGTCACATGCTGTCAGTTCTCAATACCGTGATAGTCTATGGCGGTAGTAACATGTTCATTACTGTCAGTGGGTAGAGTGATAGAAATAGATGTGATACTGTAAGTCAGATGCTGGCAGTTCTCAATACCGTGATAGTGTATGGCGGTAGTAACATGTTCAATACTGTCAGTGGGGAGAGTGATAGAAATAGGTGTGATACTGTAAGTCACATGCTGGCAGTTCTCAATACCGTGATAGTCTATGGCGGTAGTAACATGTTTAATACTGTCAGTGGGTAGAGTGATAGAAATAGGTGTGATACTGTAAGTCAGATGCTGGCAATTCTCAATACCGTGATAGTCTATGGCGGTAGTAACATGTTTAATACTGTCAGTGGGTAGAGTGATAGAAATAGGTGTGATACTGTAAGTCAGATGCTGGCAGTTCTCAATACCGTGATAGTCTATGAAGGGAGAAGCATTGTTCTCTGTGCTGGCGGTGTCTAGAGGGTTTGGAGTATACCCACTGCTGTATGGATAGACGCAGATTTGATACTGCCAGGTCTACGGAGACATATGCACGACTACACAGCACTTGATGGAAGTGAAAAATGCCCTTCTGGCTATTGTCTACCATTAACTCAATCAGCTATCTAGGCATTATACCAGTCACATGAAAATCCAATTGAGAACACCGACAATTCAGCACGACCAAAGCCACACCAGTGGGACACGGCGTTCATCTTTTCTTGGGGCTAAACATTCTTTGATACCAATTCTTTTTTTCCGCAACCGATTTTCTCTGAATTGGCATAAATGGTTGACCTTTTAAAGCTTTCATATGTTTATTGTCTATTTTTAGAATACGCGTTGATGTTTTGTAGATTTCATTTTATCCGTCGGGGAAGTAGAGCGTTAAAAATCATTATTGAGATGATTTTCAATTCACTGCCTTTTTTAATTACGAGATGGACTAACAGAATGATGACAGTGATGTGGACGTAGATTGGACGAATAATTCATATTTTGTGATTTAATTGCTGGTCGGCAAACATATGTAAAGCAGACAGTTAGATCAATTTTACTACTTAACAATGCTGTCTGTCCTGTTTAGTTTGCTTTCCATTTCTTGACAGACAGAACATCACATTAAATGTTTTACCTCTCTACTTTATCCGTCGAGTCGCCCTTAGAAAATCAAAAAAGATTTAATTATGTAATTAGAAAAGAGAAAACTCCCTTTCGTTGTTTTAAATATCCGTCCAAAAATCATTCCATTGTTTATTGAAATAGCAATCAAGACTGAAATAGTTTAGTTAGTCGTTGTACATTTGTTCACATCCGGGTTCTGTTCAATCAGAGAGAATAGCAAATAGAAGTGCACAATGTATATAATCAAAGGGAATAACTATAAAAACGGTTTCTTTCTCATTTTTGACAATATTTCACCTTTTGAAATCAAGGATCTCTGAGCTCTTTAACAATTTCACTAGTGAAAAACAATTTTATCAATTATTTTAAGAATAATACGAAAAACAACGGTTGACAACAAAGCCCATTATAAGTTAAAGCATAAAATATAAGAATTAGTATAACACATTATAAGCATAAATGTCGTATGGCTAATATTTAGTCGAACAACTACCGGTACTCCCTGCCACAATAATGTTTAATTGGTTAGTGTATCTGTATGTTGACTGTACTCGTTGTGACAAGGTAAACCCTGTGACCCTTTCATTTGAAAGTGAACCCGTTCGACAACACACAAATTAGCTGCTTGTCCTTTGTTTACGACCGATTGATATACGATTTATATATAAGATTTATATACTGCACTGTTTGTTAATATTTAGTCACTTACACGTCACAGTAAGAAAAGTATTAGAAGAATGTTTAAAAATACTGAAAATTAGCTAGGTTCATCCTTAATAATATCTTAATTATCATGGTATTTTCTAATATAGTTAATAGCAGTTAATAGTTCCATACATCTTTAAGAAACATAAACATAAAATATCATTTCCAATCTTTTTTTTCTCCAGATACATCCATTCGTCATAATATTCAATTGATCCGATGATGATCGTTTTAAATCCAAGGAAATGAATGGATGCTTAATTTACAGATTTGAAACATAAGTCAGTATTAAATGCTTAAATGTTTAGCTTAATTTATCATTAAGAGTAATGAACAGTATGAAAACCTGGTCTAGCTTCATTATGTCAATGACGTTTCAAGGTAAAAATTAAATCTATAATATAACAAAACACGCATATCCTGGATTTAAAATTATCCCCAAAAATAGTTTATACAAAAATATTCATATTGAAATGTTCTTTGCCTTTAATTCCAAAAAAGAGTTACCTTCAAAATATGACAAGTTTACTGCTGAAAACAAAAACGATTGATATTTGAAGGATTGGAAAATAATTCCTACCAAAACGAAAACTAAAACACTGAAATATTCATATTACAAAATAAAATAACTCGTTTTAAATATAAAAGCTCAGTATTAAATTAAGGTAATAAAGTTCGTTTTTTCGTCGATTTACATTAAGAGAAACCCAGCCTGTGGTGAGAGAAGTAAACACTTATATCATTCCCGAATACTTGATTTCACCACCAGCATAATGTTGGGGTCATGACGTCTTTTAGCGTCTTTTCGGTTGCTGTTGTTGTAATTAACCGAACTCCAATTCTGATTTGTCGTAACGTATTGACGCTGTGCCTTTTGATATTTTTATCAACTTTAATAAATTGTAAGATAATAAAGGATGTCATTGAATAATTCAGCAATATCGTGATTCATCATATGATAACCTTTGGCATGTATTGGCTATATCTCGTTAGTAATATCATGGTATATGTCTTGCCATAACGAACCCAAGATTTACCCACAGGCTGATAAGACAATTTTATAAATTCGTAATTATATCATAAGGTCACGACAAATTTCTCCGTTATTTCCCGATTTGTTCTACAAGACTGCACACCAACCCACTTAATACAGAGCGAGTGGTCTATGGTTACTGGATGTTTTCATCTCCTCTAATTATCACTGCAGGCAAAATAGCACGGGTTTCCCGTACACTTGTTTATGAGGTGTTGCATGGCTATACAATGGAATCCCTTAATCCCGATTCCTGTTATACTGTATTGTTGGTTGGAGTATTGCGTTTTGCAGTGCAAATGTGTCATAAGACGATGTTGTCAACAGACGCTCAGCCAACGGTATAATATGATAGCAAAGACAAGACAGTATCGCGCTTTCAAAAGGGCACAATATTCTGACAAGTTCTTTATTCTTCATTAACGGGAGGCACTTTAAACGTCTCATGCATCATACAGCGGGATAGAGCAGGCCTAAATTTTCCCGTGGCGCCTGTTGTGCAGAAAATCTTGTCGTTTAGGGTCTTCTGGTTTCGCCTCTTTGTGAAGCTTATAGAAAGTAGAATCTCAATTACAATAACTATTGTTATCTTTTTGTATTGACTTCGAAATATTATTTATCCCTGTTAGTGACACTATATATGATACAGATGTAAGTTTCTTTTCCATTCTGTCTTCCATACAGTGACAATAAAAATAGATTTAATGCCGAAATTAATTGTGTTTTTCTTTTTTTCCTTCAAGTAACCAATGTCATTTTATACATGTGTGTGTGTGTTTGCATATGCATAGTATTTAAACGTATACATGTTATGCCTGGTGAAATGTAAATATATATAATAAAAATACACATGAGTGAATATTTAATTATCATCTTCTTTTCATCCCGACATGTTTGTCTATATGCATTGTAGAATAGATTAATGATATTGACCAGCGGCATTAACTTTCATAGTATATAGTTTAATTTCATCTGGAAATTTTCCTTTCCTAGTTTCTGATGTTTGATATGCCTTCCGGCTTGGTTGTGATGATATTTATCTTGTTAAGCAATCTAACTCAAAATTTTAATAATATCATTTTAATAAGTATATCTTCTCTTTTAAACGTATTTCATAAAGTTGGAAAT
Source organism: Mizuhopecten yessoensis (assembly GCF_002113885.1). Lineage (NCBI taxonomy): Eukaryota > Metazoa > Mollusca > Bivalvia > Pectinida > Pectinidae > Mizuhopecten > Mizuhopecten yessoensis. The sequence continues at coordinate 66,517 of NW_018408743.1, read as the reverse complement.
TATGTATTGCAACTATACAAGTAGCTCTCCTCAAGCTGAGGCCCACTCACCATTTAAATCATGTCTAGAAATGTCTGTTTTATATATTATTGAAACTGGACAGAACTCTGCTAAAATAATTTGACAAAAATATTTTTGCCAAACAGCCATGTGCTGACCATCTTACAGGCCCATACACAGGTGAAAATAAAAGTGGAAGAAAAAACAATGTGACAGATTATACTACGTTAAGATGTGTATATTCCGTCTTTGCGTATTGCAGAGTTATCTTCTCTTGGGAGCAGGTATTGATTGTTACGTCATTGGTTTGTGCGAGAAAATTACGTCGTTTTCTCAAACATTGATGACGTTACTCTCACAAACAAGTGACGTAACAATCAATACCTGCTCCCAAGAGAAGATAACTCTGCAATACGCAAAGACGGAATATATTATCTTCAATAAAATATGTTTATTAATGTGTTAATAGCATACCCGGGCCGAAGAAAAGGGCCTTCTAAAGATACGTAAAATTCAACCAATTTCATAATGTCAAAACGTTTATACTTTGAATAGTCAGCAAATAAAGAATATGTTCCAACCTCTAACGAATCAGTCTTTAGCTTAATCGAAAGAGTTCTGGCATAATGGTATTTCTATATCAGAGTATACATCATAGTCATAGCTTGACGAATGGGACCAGTTGGTATTGAAACGTTGCGACACGTTTAATACGTACATTGTTTGCGTATTAAGTAAAACTCTGATATCAATGTATACATCAGTCAAAGTTTAGTACTTTACAGGACACACCAGGCGAGATGATGCAGGAACCTAGGGGTCCTAGTGCAAGGATACCCGGAGATAGCCCTAGGTAACCCCAATATGATTTTTTGATTTTTTGATTCAAGTATTGTATTTGTTCTATTCAAAAATACGCGAGAAAGCATGCGGAAGCATGAGAGCACTCCTAAGTCAGGTGATGACACATTATTGTTCGGTGGCTGAAACCAGAGCTCTTTAACCCCGGCAGTCTCCATTTCTATTTTCTGCCGAGAAAATTAAAAAAATCAAAAAAACATTTACTATTAAATCTGATATAGTATCCATTTCATTTACTTATCTTTTCTGTAACATAATACTGTTGTGATATGATGCCATACACTGGTATAACGTAGTTAAGTTGGTTAGATCCTATGAAAACAGGATGGCATGCTCCAATTTCTGTCTTTTCACTCGTCTTTTGGACTCCCATTTTTATTACTCAAAGAATATTCAACAAAACTCAAATAATTTCTTCTGCTATTGCTCCCGTAGATTGGTCCCATAAGACCACAAATAAGCAGGATAAGAATGTTCAAAGAAAGAAATTCGTTATATTAGCTATTCAAAATATGCGTGCAACGTCATCAAATTTTACGTACGACGTCAGCAATGATGATATATTTGGAAAAAAAGACGTTTTAACCAATTTCTGATACTAAGTATAGAGATTATTATGAAAATTTATCTAAATCGGAATTTACTTGGACTGGCACGTTAAGACTTTGTAAATTCTCGTGGAATAGTTATTGAGAAATTGCGAAAACAACATATAGGAGACAAGTGGAGTTGACAAGCAAACATCTGCATACTTATACAATTCATAAGTGAATGCTGTCGAAACTGTAAAATAGCCAAAAATGCTTGAAACATGTCTTTTCTAAATCCCTATTCGAGATGGTTTTGCTGTAGCAGAATTAGATAATCACTAGAAAATCGAAGTAATGAAGTAATGTAAGTCAATTCAAAAACCCAAATAAATGATAAATATTAATTACACCATATGGTCATTTCATCCATTAACATTCATCATTAAAACCAAAGGTACAAAATATGCTGAAATACAGGTCACATGTATAAATATTTTATAACGTTACGAGTAAAATTTGTAAAAAGAGTTGTTTGAAATGTTCAAAATTAAATACTTATCAATTGTCTCTGTAGCAATAAAACGTTGTTGTGATATCCTTCGCTATGTATATTGAGCATATTTAGTGATCAGAGTCATATATGAATAAAAAAAACTGTACTTATTTCGTGTGCTATATGCTGTAGGGATGAGTCCTATGGTTAGATACTATGCTAGATCTGTGTAATATGTGCTGACGGGACGAGTCGTATGGTTATGTATGGTGCTCATTCTGTACTGGGCTATGTGCTGGCCATGACGGGACGGGTCATATGGTTACAGACTGTACTCATTCTGTGTGCTAGTAGGACACACGCCGGTATCTGTGTTGTTCGAACGCTGCAAAATCCATCATATCAGCATTTGTCAGTGTTTTATAGGCTTTCAGTAAGGCAGTGTAAACTTATTCAATAATATTGATAAATTGAATTTGCAGACTGATAACATGTAGAATTGTCAGAAATGTTCCCTGGGACACGATCAAACAAGGATCGCACCGGTGCATTTATAGCGTTCCAAAGCCAAAAGCTCGGATTACGACAAATGTGGAGAGAGAAGCAAATATTGACATACGGTTGTTCGGTGATATAAAACGAGATGAAAAAGCATAGACTTTCCTTGGTACAACACTATCAAGTGCTACAGGTTTCTACACATCAAGAGACCAGCAGCGTTTCTATGTACGTCCGTCTGTAGTGTACAGCCCAACATAAACATACACCAGCATGGCAAGGTGTGTTATCGTTAACATTTGTTTAGTAAAAACACATTAATTCGTTCATAATAATCGCCCTTTTTAATAGAATAGAATTATTAAGTACACATGATGTTAAGCGATTTAAAATATGTTTCATGGTTTTGCAGTTTGAAGAAATAATTATAAAGTTGAATGAATTTTACTACATGTTTCCATTCCAATATCGACCATATGCTGTCTTTGAATAACAAGAAATCTATTCCGTCTTTGCGTATTGCAGAGTTATCTTCTCTTGTGAGCAGGTATTGATTGTTACGGCATTGGGTTGGGTGAGAAAATTACGTCGTTTTCTCATAAAATGATGACGTTACTCTCACAAACCAATGACGTAACAATCAATACCTGCTCCCAAGAGAAGATAACTCTGCAATACGCAAAGACGGAATTGATCACATCGATTTCAAATACCCTCCAGGACTTGAAATCAAAGACGCCACAGACTCTTCGACTTAAGTCGCTTTCCTCAATCTTTACTTACAACATGACCAACAGGGACGGCTGATCACTAAGCTGTTCGACAAGGGGAACGATTTCGATTTTCTACCTTTAACTTTCCCATTCTTGATAGCAACATTCCTGCTTTCCCCTATATATGGTGTTTACATGTTGCAAATGAGTCAGTAAACAAGAACTGGCCCCGAATATCATGACTTTCGTGATAGATGCCGACTGCTGACGGACAAACTAATAACAAAGGGTCTCAAAAGACGCAGGTTGGTGAAGACTATGGACAAGCTTTCTGGTCGCCATCAGGATCTCGCAGGGACCTATGCTATTACGGTGAGTGATATGAAGGTCGATGTTTTTTTATTAAGCTCATTAGAGAGTCTTGTAACGTTGTTGTCACTTCCCCAGTTCTCTTTACGAGACTTAGATTTACATGGCGGGTATCGTTGATGAAGCAAAAGACGAATACCCTTCCGGAACACCTGGTCTCATTACCCTTGTACTTTTTCAGTGTTGACTCCATGTTGATCTTTCCTTTGTTCATATTTTGCCCTTTTTTATCGATTTGAGTTCGAATTATGGTTTGATGACACTTTGGTATTACGCTGGGGGGGTCTGAAAATGATTATTCCAGAATTAAAATATTGAAATAAACATGAAAGCTTATGTAATTATATATGATATTGTGTATTATTTTACGATTCCTTGAAGTTTCATTAATTATTTAACATCCAAGTAATTTTTAAGAACATGATTGTTTTTAAAATCAGTTTTGTGAATCCGTTTTATAAGGAAAGCATTCCCTTTTGCCAAATAATTTTATTTTTCAGGTTCGACTGAATTAGCGCCCATAGTGCAATAAATGCAATTCTCTTTTTGTTGCTGTGAATATCACAAACCTCTGTAAACAGATGAAATATGCCAGAAAACCAGCAGTTATTCCATTCATTTCAGATATCACTTTGTCACAATAGTACATATATATACCTCAACTGAAGTTAACAAACCTCTATTGATATTTCTTTGAGCAAAAACAAAAGTTCTCGCATACAAAGCAAATTATTCTTATTTGAGTCATTGAATTTTGGCACTCGGCGCCAATTATTCCGAAAACGGTAACAAATTCCATACTTCTTTGTAATACTTCTTAGGTTCGTTTGATCTGTCTTGCAGAAGGTTACTGTCTTGGAGGAATTTGAAGGATGTGTTCAGAACAGCAAACTCCTTTTATGTCAGCTTGACTGCAAAAGGGACAAGAAAGAAATCTTTTCTGAAAACAATAATTCAGCAGCACTTGTTTCCCCGTTTTATGTTACCTTCTACTTTCGGCTTCCGAAAGTACATCAATGAAGATCTGACCCCAGAAAGAATTAATGATAACACATTACAATTTGCTCGATTAAGTTTTATTTACAAATATATACAAACTATATACATAAGACAGTTTAAGTGGGAGCACCAACTTTACAAATATTACATTCTCATTTAAAATTTTCGAGACAGACCTTCATCACCGGTCTGCTCCATACATAATATTGTACAAAATCGTACATTGTTCTTATTGGATCAAGAATGATTTATAGAGATGTTTCTCCTATATGTAAGCTTTCTGAATTATTTATCAATGGTACCCACAGAATAGATCTCAAACTCTAATTCAGTTTTATTGATAATTTGTTATCGTTATCATTATCATAAATCTTTGTATCTATACTTAACATCAAAATTACAACGTTGTGCTACCCATTAAGATGATTAATACAAACAGTAAATAATTTTGCTATCAAGTTATTACTTTGCCATTTTAAACACAAGAAAATAATGTACACAATATGCATGAATGCTACATGATAAACATTGTCGAAATCAAACAAATTTGATTCAAGAAAAAAAAAGTTATATACAAATTGTGCCTAAATACACATAGTTTGTATATTACTTGTTTACACAAGTTCATTACTTGTACTGAACATTAGTATGCCTTTTTTTGTTTTTAAGACAGATTAATTCAGTATTTCTTTGCTCAGAATCCAAAATACCTTGTTCAGTGTACTAGAAAGTGGGGAAGGGAATACCCAAAAATCTTGTTCAGTATACAAGACACGGAGGAAGCTAAGTATCAAAATTCTTGTCCAGTACACTAGATAATGTGGAAGGCACTACCCTGAATTTAGCCTTACAATAAAAATGAGAAGTCTCTTTTCTCTTTATTTTTCATCTGATACATAGTACATCATACCATGTTTCTATTTATAAGATAGTGTTGTATTTTGAAGCTGCTATGCCAGGTCTATTTATAAGATAGTGTTGTATTTTGTAGCTGCTATGCCAGTTCTATTTATAAGATAGTGTTGCATTTTGAAGCTGCTATACCAGTTCTATTTATAAGATAGTGTTGTATTTTGAAGCTGCTATGCCAGGTCTATTTATAAGATAGTGTTGTATTGTGAAGCTGCTATGCCAGTTCTATTTATAAAATAGTGTTGTATTTTGTAGCTGCTATGCCAGTTCTATTTATAAGATAGTGTTGTATTTTGTAGCTGCTATACCAGTTCCATTTATAAGATAGTGTTGTATTTTTTAGCTGCTATGCCAGTTCTATTTATAAGATAGTGTTGCATTTTGAAGCTGCTATGCCAGTTCTATTTATAAGATAGTGTTGTATTTTGAAGCTGCTATGCCAGTTCTATTTATAAGATAGTGTTGTATTTTGTAGCTGCTATGCCAGTTCTATTTATAAAATAGTGTTGTATTGTGTAGCTGCTATGCCAGTTCTATTTATAAGATAGAGTTGTATTTTGTAGCTTCTATGCCAGTTCTATTTATAAGATAGTGTTGTATTTTGTAGCTGATATACCAGTTCCATTTATAAGATAGTGTTGTATTTTTTAGCTGCTATGCCAGTTCTATTTATAAGATAGTGTTGTATTTTCTAGCTGCTATGCCAGTTCTATTTATAAGATAGTGTTGTATTTTGTAGTTGCTATGCCAGTTCTATTTATAAGATAGTGTTGTATTTTGTAGCTTCTATGCCAGTTCTATTTATAAGATAGTGTTGTATTTTGTAGCTGCTATGCCAGAATAACTATCAGCTTTGAAGGCATAATGTATGATTCAAAAAGGTGAACTATGTATTCAACCCTGACAACGATATCTGGCATAGCTGGAGAGCTGAAAAATACAAGGCTATACATATTTATATTGTTCTGACGTGAACAGACTATCGGTTTATGCTACACAACCTCTATTGAAAGACAATGTGGTAACTTAGTGGCAATATGTTACTATAAAAAGGTTACTTACAAAAAGAATACTAATTAACAACAGGACATAACAAAACAATAATAAACAATTGATATTTAAATAACACACAATTACAGGAACGGAGGTGACAACAAAACAAACTGAAATACAACATGAACCATCCCCTCTCCCTGCTGTCCCTAAAGCCACATGTGGTTACATAACAAACATTATATGATTTAAATTTCCAGTACATAATTATAACAATAGGCTGGTAATGATTCGTCGATGAAACATGGTCCCTTGCTACTCCAACAGACACGCCTGATAACCATCTCTTCTTACTAAAGACTGAAGAGAAAATAACTTTTTACTTTACAGATTCCACTTATTGTGTTGTTGACCAATGTCAATCTGGTTAATATAATATTTTCTCACATTCTTTATATCATATATGATTTAGTTTGTTGAATATGTGATTTGAAAAGAACTCCTCTCAATATTATGTTGTATTGTCAGTTGTGTGACATATTACCTAAAATATTGACTTTATAGACAAATAGAAAATGGCCTTTAACAGCCTACATAGAGGTTTTAGTGTAATTCAGCAGCCCAAACGACTGTTGAAGAGGAGGCAAGTGATTAATCTGTGGAACTATGATGTAGTATTCTAAATCTTATGTTTTTTCAAAAAGACACATATACATAAGCTTCCTTTATATAAGAAAAAATAACCTTACAGAAATCGATTTTTTCTGATGATGTCACGTTTTGCTTTATATCACATTTTAACTGAAAAATGAGACATGACATTTAGAAGAACCACTACAGACATATATTTCTATAGAAATAATTTAAATAGTGTCCGTGTGGTCGGCACTTAGATGCCTGATAAACCCATATAAATTGGCAAAAGCATCAACTACTCAGTCTTCTAGTTTATATACATTACTAGTATTTAAGCTACCCTTACCCATTGTGTAACATAATATAGGAAATATATTGAGACCTTGGCAAGCTTTTACAAAATTTAACTACAACAAGACAAATTATATTGTCAAAACGCTACAGGAAGCATATATAAAAGTATTATGCAATAAAAGCATCTCATTCTGAAATATTAGGCAGGAAGCAAGATATATGCAAACTACATTTGTATTATAAAACAATTATTTCAAATTCCCGCATTGGAATCTCATTGATTGAAATAACAAACCTATCCTCTTCCCAACAAGAATTCTACTGACAGATGAACTTTTTGACTTAATTAGCACTAGAAATGTAAGATTCATACCTCATATTTGTGAAACCAGAAAAGTAGACCAGAACTGACCAGCTTTCATTCAAATCAATATTCTGTAACATTATGATTCACGATCACAAATATCTTTATACATACAATGTTAATACTTTCTATACAGTGTATTATATTCTAATGTCTTAAACAGGTACAAACAAACTGGCAGTCATGCATTAAATTGACTTTATGAAAAAATCTACATAAAATGCATCAGAAATAGAGAAACATTGTAACATAAACTGCTTTTTTAATAGTTTGCCGGTCCTAAACTGTAATTCAGAAATAACGAAACTCCTTTAACTCGAAGTCCCTTGTGTAGTCAACAAAAAATCAAATTAGAACATCTATATTATTTATGTATTCAGTATGTAGTGTGTTACAAACAAAATCTAACACATCATAGAACTATTTACAAATATTTACAAACAAAACATTTTGAAAACATAACAATTATAGTATTAAATATATCCCCAGTCTTCGACTAGAGAAAATAATCTCTTAATAATATTTCAATTTAAATCACAGGAACACTTTTATTAATAACAGTTATTTGTCATTCAATTTTAATATTAAATTGTTAGAATAATGTTTAACATTATTGTTATTTTCCTTGTATCAGAGATGTTCTTTGGGTTTTTTTACACTAATATCGCCAATGACAGAAATTTCAAACAAAAAAGAAACTAAAAAAGTTTCCGGCCCAGGCATGCCCAATGATAAGTACAGTGTCTGCATAAAGCTAACATTAACTCATTCACCCCTGAAGACACATTTGAACTCTTCCAATTCAAAGGTTGGAATAGTTCATTATGACAAAGGTATAGGGTAACCTGCCCGACCACGTGGGTTTTCTCCGGGTACTCCGGTTTCCTCCCACATTTAGACCCTCCGCCGGCTAACATCGGGGCCAACAAGAGTGATTAATATAAGTTGAAATAACTTGTTTCATAATTGTTGTAAAATAAATAAAGTTTATACAGTATGACATTTCAGGGGTAAATGAGTTAAGTCAATCTAATAACACCTATTACAATATTGATACACTTTATTTGATTTAGTTAATGCTACCCTTTTGTAGTATTTGTGTATATTTGTTGAACCTGTTGAGATACAGGTAAATTCTGTAATCCTTTGTGTTAGAAATTTAAAGTAGACCAATCCGATAGAACACAAAGAAACTATAAATAGCATTGGCAAGCTTACAACCCATTGAGATGGGATAGAGAAACACATCAAATACAATGAGATTACTTAATATTGTGAACTCTTGTGTATGATTTGGTCATTTTTAACATAATAACATGGAAAACACAATAAAAATGCCCCAAAATACAAAAAAAACAACAGGAACCTGTCTTTGAAATGCAGGCAATTGCACAATGAATCTTATTGTGTCAAAGATATCTATCATGTCTAAAATGTTTTTGTATGTAACTATCATCTGAATTTTGCTCACTTTAAAAATTTAACCATTTTAAAATAATGTATAAGGGAGGTAATTCCTGAAAATTATATCAAAGGGAGGTAATGTCATCTGGCAGACAATCTATTAAAAATAAGTCTGTTCATCTGTATTTGAGAGACAGACATTATGATATATTGGTACAAAGATACAATGCTATATTAGTAGATATAATATTTTAAATGATATAACTGTAGTGTTCAATGAAATAGATATACCACCAAGACAAATAATACTGAACCACATGGACAAATAAAGTCAAAATCATTACCATTTTACTTCTTCGTACTGTCCTTATTTTTTTCAAAAAGTAAAGTTTCTTACAGATTTCGAAGTGTATTTTTTCACTTCAAAATTGTGCACTTATCAACGTAATTAATTTCAGTGTAACGACATAGTTTTCAACATGTGCTGAAATTTGTGCATGACGTTTCATTGGTGATCGACAAAGACTGTGTATACAAACCACTAAAACATAAACATCACAGTCATTAAGGGTTCCTGTCCCACTGCACTGTGTTTTTTCCCCTATAAACAGTAGCCTCCCCTTAACTTTCCTCTGGCTATAACAGTAACACAGTTGGTCTTGGACACTTCTGTTGACCTGGTAGCTCAATTGGTTAGAGAGATAGTCTATCAATCTGAAGTCCAGGGTTCGAATCCTGGTCTAGCCCTGCTGATTTGTTTTACACTCATAACACTGATGTTGATTATGTTTTGTTCATTTCATCTTCATCATTTCTCATGAAAGTCCAGCAAGGTATCGTTTTTATTTCAGAAATGAACTATCAAAGCTACAGTCATGTCCGAAAAAATAGTTTATTACAGTTTTTAGCAGTGGTATGGTGGTATTTTTATTTGTGTTAGAGTTTATCTATGATATTTACTATAGTTATCTCCCTTAAAATATCTTGTAGGAATGATTCAGAATTACTAGTATGTTATCAATACATGCGAAAATGGACAGCTTCCCCTTGCAAAAAAAATAAGCAAAATATGTTTCCTGCCTTAAAAAGATGAAGAAAAATGTTTTCTTGAAATTTAATTAATACAAATGTTACTGTATTTTTCCAATTCATACAAACACAGGCTGCAGTAAAATTTAGGTAGAAAAAGCATGAGGACCCAGTGTTCTACCTTCAACTTATTATAGATTATTGTAAAAACAAAAAATATATATATATATATCCCAACACAACCATTAAAATTAGTGTGAAATGGTCTATTTCTCTAAATAATTTGTCAATATTGGTATATACAATGTATATTGTAATCAAATCACAACAATTCAGACTTTTGTGACAATATTGTTTTTGTTGACTTGGAGTTCCAAAGAATAGTGCAATTTTGTCAATCTGGATAGTCATTAAGTGCCATATATAACATATTTCAAATCTGGAAGTCACATTCACATTACTGAATCATATTCAGTACCAGATAAAAAGTTCTGGAATTGATTCCTTAAAATAAGCTTTGTTTGCAAAACCAGTCCCTGCTATAAGCACTTTTGCTGCATATAAGGCATTTACATCGTTATTAAATTATATTAACATTTTAATCTGGAAAACATTTTTTCTTTCAAAACCGTTTATGTCAATGTCTGCCATATGTTTCTTTAACATGGTGATTTTGTTTCATAACTTATCTTCTCTCATGGTCTGTCCATCATCCGTGCTTCATGTATCAGTTTGAACGCCTGGAATAACACAAAGATGGACTTCAGTGAAACTTTAAGCGTAGATCCTTTGTAATTAAGAAGTGAGATTCTTTGGTAATTAATTTTAAGGAATGAGATCTTTTTATGCCCCTAATTCATAGTTGAGAGCTAATTAAGGTGTGAGATCTTTGATGTAACTAATTAAGGTATGAGATCCTGTGATGTAACTAATCAAGGTATGAGATCCTGTGATGTAACTAATAAAGGTGTGAGATCCTTTGATGTAACTGGTTAAGGTTTGAGATCATTTGATGTAACTTATAAAGGTGTGAGATCATTTGATGTATCTAATTAAGGAATGAAATCCTTTGATGTTACTAAGTAAGATGTGAGATCCTTTGATGAAACTAATAAAGGTGTGAGATCCTTTGATGTAACTGGTTAAGGTTTGAGATCATTTGATGTAACTTATAAAGGTGTGAGATCATTTGATGTATCTAATTAAGGAATGAAATCCTTTGATGTTACTAAGTAAGATGTGAGATCCTTTGATGAAACTAATAAAGGTGTGAGATCCTTTGATGTAACTAATAAAGGTATGAGATCCATTGATATAACTAATTAAGAATTGAGATCATTTGATGTGACTAATAAAGGTGTGAGATCCTTTGATGTAACTAATTAAGGTGTGAGATCCTTTGATGTAACTAACAAAGGTTTGAGATCATTTGATGTAACTTATAAAGGTGTGAGATCATTTGATGTATCTAATTAAGGAATGAAATCCTTTGATGTTACTAATTAAGATGTGAGATCCTTTGATGTATCTAATTAAGGTGTGAGATCCTGTGATGTAACTAATTAAGTAATGAGATCCTGTGATGTAACTAACTAAGGTATGAGATCCTGTGATGTGACTAATAAAGGTGTGAGATCTTTTGATGTAACTAATTAAGGTGTGTGATCAATTGATATAACTAATTAAGGAATGAGATCATTTGATGTGACTAATAAAGGTGTGAGATCCTTTGATGTAACTAATAAAGGTATGAGATCCATTGATATAACTAATTAAGAATTGAGATCATTTGATGTGACTAATAAAGGTGTGAGATCCTTTGATGTAACTGGTTAAGGTTTGAGATCATTTGATGTAACTTATAAAGGTGTGAGATCATTTGATGTATCTAATTAAGGAATGAAATCCTTTGATGTTACTAATAAAGATGTGAGATCCTTTGATGAAACTAATTAAGGTGTGAGATCTTTGATGTAACTAATTAAGGTATGAGATCCTGTGATGTAACTAATAAAGGTGTGAGATCCTTTTGATGTACCTAATTTAGTAATGAGATCCTTTGATATATCTAATTAAGGAATGAAATCCTTTGATGTTACTAATAAAGATGTGAGATCCTTTGATGAAACTAATGAAGATGTGAGATCCTTTGATGTATCTAATTAAGGTGTGAGATCCTGTGATGTAACTAATTACGGAATGAGATCCTGTGATGTAACTAACTAAGGAATGAGATCCTGTGATGTGACTAATAAAGGGGTGAGATCCTTTGATGTAACTGGGTAAGGTTTGAGATCATTTGATGTTACTAATTAAGATGTGAGATCCTTTGATGAAGCTAATGAAGGTGTGAGATCCTTTGATGTATCTAATTAAGGTGTGAGATCCTGTGATGTAACTAATTAAGGAATGAGATCCTGTGATGTAACTAACTAAGGAATGAGATCCTGTGATGTGACTAATAAAGGGGTGAGATCCTTTGATGTAACTGGGTAAGGTTTGAGATCATTTGATGTTACTAATTAAGATGTGAGATCCTTTGATGTATCTAATTAAGGTGTGAGATCCTGTGATGTAACTAATTAAGGAACGAGATCCTGTGATGTAACTAACTAAGGTATGAGATCCTGTGGTGTGACTAATAAAGGTGTGAGATCTTTTGATGTAACTTATTAAGGTGTGTGATCAATTGATATAACTAATTAAGGAATGAGATCCTTTGATGTGACTAACAAAGGTGTGAGATCCTTTGATGTAACTAATAAAGGTATGAGATCCATTGATATAACTAATTAAGGATTGAAATCCTTTGATGTGACTAATTAAGGTTTGAGATCCTTTGATGTAACTAATAAAGGTATGAGATCCATTGATATAACTAATTAAGGATTGAAATCCTTTGATGTGACTAATTAAGGTTTGAGATCCTTTGATGTAACTAATAAAGGTTTGAGATCATTTGATGTAACTTATAAAGGTGTGAGATCATTTGATGTATCTAATTAAGGAATGAAATCCTTTGATGTTACTAATTACGATGTGAGCTCCTTTGATGAAACTAATGCAGGTGTGAGATCCTTTGATGTATCTAATTAAGGTGTGAGATCCTTTGATGTAACTAATTAAGGTGTGTGATAAATTGATATAACTAATTAAGGAATTAGATCATTTGATGTGACTAATAAAGGAATGAGATCCTTTGATGTAACAATTAAGGTTTGAGATCATGTGATGTAACTAATAAAGGTATGAGATCCATTGATATAACTAATTAAGGATTGAGATCATTTGATGTGACTAATAAAGGTGTGAGATCCTTTGATGTAACTGGTTAAGGTTTGAGATCATTTGATGTTACTAATTAAGATGTGAGATCCTTTGATGTATCTAATTAAGGTGTGAGATCCTGTGATGTAACTAATTAAGGAATGAGATCCTGTGATGTAACTAACTAAGGTATGAGATCCTGTGATGTGACTAATAAAGGTGTGAGATCCTTTGATGTAACTAATTAAGGTGTGTGATCAATTGATATAACTAATTAAGGAATGAGATCATTTGATGTGACTAATAAAGGAATGAGATCCTTTGATGTAACAATTAAGGTTTGAGATCATGTGATGTAACTAATAAAGGTATGAGATCCATTGATGTAACTAATTAAGGTTTGAGATCCTTTTGATGTAACTAATTTAGTAATGAGATCCTTTGATATATCTAATTAAGGAATGAAATCCTTTGATGTTACTAATTAAGATGTGAGATCCTTTGATGAAACTAATGAAGGTGTGAGATCCTTTGATGTAACTAATTAAGGTGTGAGATCATTTGATGTATCTAATTACGGAATGAGATCCTTTGATGCAATGGATGAAGGTGTGACAAATGTACATGTGACAACAGATACTATCTCGGCAAAAGACTGAATCTACATACTTCATCAGAAGTACATGTACACATATATTCAAAATCAAAACATTAACAGATTCATATATTTACAGACTATGCCTAATGTCATATTGACACTATCAGCTTAAGTACTCTGATCAATTCCTTAATCCTTCTCACTTGTGCAACTGTTACTTTATATACAAGTACATTTTTTGTCCTTTTGTACATGAAGCTTATTATTTTACATGAAAATTAGACAAATAAAATAATGCATATATTTGTACATTTGTCCACACAAAAAATAATAATAAAGCACTTAAATAATAATCATTAGCACTTGTTAAAACACATATTAATGTTCTTTGTCTGTTAGTATTGCAGTTTTACTGTTTCAAGGGAGCTAACTCTTCATAGGTAAAACCAATAACTTGAAAAATGTAAACATTAATGCCTGTAAATAATTGGGCAAAATTTATAAACTTTTCAACTGGAAGTCTTTTTCCACAAGAAAACATTGTCTAATATTATATTTTTCACCCTGTACTTACCAAAGCATGTTTTTTGGTTGCTGTACATGTGTACATATGCATGTAGAATTACTGAATTTTGAAATTTCATAAAACTGAGGGGAGAGCTTTCATAACTGTTTTCTTTTATTCAGTAGGTTGATGTGCCTGTGACTTTCCACATTCCCCAAGATAAATGCAGTTGCTGCTTGATCCATGAGTATATATCGCTGTTCTGCTCAAGTTTCAAGTTTCAAGGCAGAAAGACACCTCAATTTTCCATTTGAGTCCATAATCAACTTTTGTAAGACTCGGGCCACACTACTTGCCAAATCTATTTTGGATAGCGACTCCCTATTCTTCATCCCAAATTTGACCAACTTTTGAAAACTGCGAATTTCTACATCTTGTAACATGCTTTTAAAAATTGAAATATTGGTTAACCTGCTCTTCACCTATAAATTCTGTATATGACCGTAGTCATCTTGCGAAGTTTTTCGTGGTCCTAAATGGTAAATAACTCTTCTCAACAACAAAAAGGATTTTTCACAAAACAGGTTTCTTTGATCTTGACCTTTTCATGCAGAAATCAATAAGGATGTGGATTTTTATAGTGATGAGTAATACTTTTTTTTCAGTTCTCAAAAAGATTTAAGAAAAGGTAGTTATGATGTTCGTTTAAGCATATATATGTTAACACGATTTCTCACCTTCTGCATAGCGGCTATCCACATTTGACCCTCACGTTTGTTGGTGCTCGAGGGGTTAATGACCAGTTTTACCATATTTTTGTCTAAACTGTGACTGTTATACTTCATGGCTATGCCAGTTGCCACCATATTTCCTGCAGAAAAAAGACGACAGCACTGTTAATCTTTATATTTACACATATACAATAAATAAACAATGATCTTCCGTTGTGAAGTTCTGACTCAATCACCACCTGAAGAGTATTATTTATCATGTTTGTTACAAAGTTTTTAACAATACAACAAAATTATAAATCACCTGAAAGCAGTAAAATTTAACAAGTTAATCGGTACGAACGGCTTCAAGTTGACAGCTGATGAAAAATAAGGGAACAATGAAGATGTAATCTCATGATATCTTCATAGAAATAGTTCCACTGGAATTAGTGAATCGAAAATGTTTAGCATGCTTATTTATTTGTAATGAGATACAATTTTAGCAGTTGTCAAAAGCTATTGTCGAATTTTGTAAAATTCATAAAATTAACAAGCCATTCACAATTAAAGTAGTTCTCAAAACCATATCAGGTAACAACGAAGTACCTGTACACAAGCATTTATAATTCTGATTGATAATAAGATATAGATACATTTGTAGGTAGGTAGACATAAGCATTACTTATTGTCTACTAAACTAATTATGATGATGAGAACTGAATTATTTGGCCAGTTTATACGGAGTCTGCGTTATATATAGTCCATGAGGTTGAATAGCAACACTTTATTTCACAATATGAAAATCTCGTAAAAGTAAACCCTGGACTGGGAATGTCAGATATAGCCAGACACCTTGTCATCTAATTAGTGAAGCGCATAAATGGATTAACGAGATTCCAACGGTCCCTTCATGTATCTACTACATGTATCTACTACATGTATCCACTACATGTATCTACTACATGTACCCACTACATGTATCTACTACATGTATCTAGCAAAACAATGTGGTAGAAATACTGAAATATTGAAAGCACACACATGAATTCAATGGCAAAATTGAACGAATTACAAAAAAAACAATTTAAGACATGAAATCAGATTTTCAATGAAGTAGAAATAAAACTGATCAATAGGTATGGGATACATTACAGACAAAATGACAACATTGATGAAATAAAAATCAACAAGTGAAGGGAATTTATTTTTTAATACTGACACGATACCTGCATTAATCAATATTTAAAAACACTTTTTTGTGCACATAGATTTGTCGGTAGATATTCTGCAGTATAAATGCTCAGGTGACAAAATTACTGAAAATGATATACAAACACAATGAACACAGGTACACAGTCAACCACTTCCTTACCATCATCATCCAACCTTTGGAAGACTTTAGAGGACAAACAAAAATGCAAAACGGTAAAAGTTTTAGAAAAATTACAAGTGTACAGTAGAAACTCCAATTTGAATTCATTAAAAAGTTTATATCAGCAAATTACAGAACGTCATTTTAAGCATTTACTTAATCTAGAAAAAGAAGGTCTTATAATATGAAAATTAACTTTAAAAAATTTCATAATGACTAAAATGGAAGACAATATATACAAGTGTAATTTGGTGAATGAAATGAATTTTTCGATGTAATTTGATCAGTCATCCTAGAGCAATGCATTGCAAACATAAACTTACCTTCAGCGTCCACTCCATTGGTGAGAATCTGAACAGACTCCAACTTCTCCATCTGTATTGGCTGGTGTTTGTCATGGTTACTGTCAAACGTGACAGTTCTGTGGAAAAAACAAGTTTTATTTTCTTCAAATATTTCAATGGCCTCAAATCTGTTTAGTGACTGTCATAGTTAAGGAGTTACACGAGTATTTAGGATCAGTCCCCTTACAAACAGTCTATCGTCTGCTGGATAACAGAACTACTCGGTAGTGAAGCGGACGTAAAACCTATCAATCAATCAACAACCAGTCTTCCTCATCCAAGAGGGTTTCTTTGATTCACTAGATCTGAATCTGAAGTTGTTTTGCTACACTTCTATATATTTAGAAAAGAACATCTACAGATTTCTCATTACTTTTCCTAAATAGTACAATGTATATTTGATAAAGTTATATGAATGGTTCCGAATCCTGATTATAGAATATCAAAATTATAGACAAATAAATAATCCAAAGGCTAGGGAGAAGATAACTGAATTGATGGAAGAACTTGATGTGCTAGACATTTTTAGAGAACAACACCCAAAAAATAAGGAGGTACACATGGAGAAAAACTAATCCTATAAAACAAGCTCGTCTTGATTTCTTTTTAATATCTGACAATTTAGTAAGAAATGTACAAAAAATGTAGCATAGAGACTGGCTATCGATCAGATCATTCCTCACCTTCTATATCATTTAAGTTTAATGAGTTCAAAAAAGGAAAGGGTCTTTGGAAATTTAACAATTCATTATTGCATATCTTGATTTAATAAATAAGCTTATTTCTGAAGTTAAATTACAGTTCACTCTTCCTGTTTACCATTTTGAGTATCTAAATATTATCTCTGACAATGAAATTCAATTCCAAATTAATGATCAACTTTTTTTAGAGACATTATTATTTGAAATTAGGAGCAAAACACTTGTATTCATCTTACAAGAAAAAGCAGCAAAATATACAAGAGAAGAATGTCATTGAAGCAATTAATTCTCTAGAAGCCAATGACAGTATATAGATATTAATCAAGTAGAAGAAAAAAAGAAGGAATTATAAAGAATTAGGCAACCAAAAAATGAAGGGAAATATCATTAGATCAAAAGCTAAATGGGTTGAAGATGGAGAAAAACCAACAAAATATTTTTTAATTTAGAAAATAGAAATTTTACTTCGAAAAGTATTCCAATGTTAGAAAAAGGAAATGGGGAAATTATTAGAAAACAGAAAGATATTTTCAATGAAGTTAATGATTTTTATGAACATTTATATTCAAGTAAAAGTAATATTAAAGACGTTAATCTAGATGCATTTTTAAATACCTATAACAATAATGTTCCTAAACTAGATAAAACAGAATCATCATTATTATATATATAATTAGAGGGTAACATTTCATTTATAGACGAAGCCTCAAATACTTTAAAAAATATGAAAAATAATAAAAGTCCTGGGTGAGATGGTTTTACAGCTGAATTTTTTGAATAGTTTATGACTTAATTATAGAAAGAAGAAATAAATTGTTTTACAGCCATCAAGAGTTTACAGAGAAATTTGACATTCATACAAATTTTCTTACTTATCAAGGTATCATAAATTCCATCAAGAAATCCATTTCACAGGAGGATGTTTCTAATTTGAATGTAGATTATCCATATATCCCAATTAATTTGGAAATTTGTATTAAACACAAAAAAGGAACTAAAGTTTTTACCATGCTCTATGCCAAAATAATATAATATCTACCGGTAGAAAGTGGGAGGAAATATTTGAATTTAACACAGAGGTATGGAGTAAACTCTATACCATTCTCTTCAAAATTAGTAAAAACACAAAACTACAGTGGCTTCAATTTAGAATCAATCAACATATTTTAACTACTAATTCATATTTTTTTAACATAGGTCTTGTTAATAGGTAATGTAAAGAAGTACAAGTGTTTTTAACAAATTTTGAATCATTGCTAGATGTGTTATTGATTGTATTTGCTTTTACATATAATAAAGAATATTTTATCTTTGGTTTCTATGATAGAAAAAACAATGTTGATAATTTAGTACTTCTTATCATTTAAGTATATATTTATAAGGCTAGATGTCTGCAAACTGGTCTATCAGTTTTAGCTTTGAAAAACCTAATTAAAGATATTTACAATACTCAAAGATACATTACTGTAGGTATTAAATGGTTAAAATTATCTCGCTAATTTTAAAAGGGAATGGAAAAAAATGGGAAAGATTGCTGCAGGCCATATAACTGAAATGTTAATTAATTATAATAATATAGTACCAATGTATTCCGTGTAAATTAATTATAATAATATAGTACCAATGTATTCCGTGTAAATAGTCTATGTACAAAAATTGACACAAAATTGAACAATAAGCCCTTGTCAAATCCTTCGACACCTCTGCAACCTTCATTTTCTTTCTTGTCCCTCTCTCTCTTTATTACTCTTTTCTTTCCTATCTTCTTCTAAAACAGTACAATGGTACATAACACTTTATATCCTGGTTTCAGCATGTGAAAATAGTCACCCTGTTTGTTTTTTTTTCTTTTTCTTTTTTTGTTTCTCAACTACAATGCATAATATTCTATGTATCTTGTTTCAAACTTATATAGAAGATAATTGTTTTTCTGAATCGGTATCTAATTTGATGTAATAATTATGTGAATGTCAAAGAAATGTCAAGGCAAACAAAAAAAAACATTGTAAAAATTAAGAATGTGAGGCTGAAATATAATGTGTTATGTTTAATGTACTGTTGAAAAACTTCAAAAAATATAAAAATATAAAATAAAAAAAAATTATATGAATTTCTTAAAAGTAATAATATTCAACATTTAAATGTTTTAATTCTGTAATCTTTGAAACATTTTGGAAGTATCGTGATTCTAGCATATTGCTTCATCCTAATTTTTTTATTTATTTTACAACAATTATGAAACAAGTTATATCAACTTATATTAATCGGTATTCTTTGCCCCAAAGTTAGCACACAGCTTGTCTGAATTTGGGAGGAAACCAGAGTACCCAGAGCAAACCCACATCTTCAGGCAGGTCATGACTCCAATATGTTACATTTTCACATCTGATAGGGGAAATCTTGGTGATTGACCAGTACATTTTTCATTTTGCCACCTGACACCTAAATTCCCTTATGTATATCTTACCTGTTATCTGTAGATAATTTACAACGGAATGTCGAACAAGAATCGTCTATCTCATCTCCTGACTCTTTTAACACAAAGTCACCACCTTACAGAGAAGACAAAGTTTCAGTTAATTGTTTTATTCTTTACTAAGAGTATTTCAATGCTGACATTTTATTTTACATAATTTAAAAATATTGCATATGTTTTGATTCAATTTCAATTTTAACAAATTTTATTGACAATATAAGCAATAGTCAATAGGATCAGACATCAGGCATAGCCTATCTAAGTCCTATCCTTAAGGTGACATGGTAAGAAACACAGACTTATATTTATACATTGATATGATGATTGGGATAAGGGGAAGTAACTCCTTGATGTAAACAGACTTGTTCAATATCCTTGATATAGTAACCCTTTCACTAGGGATATTTAATTTGAGATACTTACTAGACTATTATCTTCAGTGAATAATATCAAGTATTAAACAATGCATTACTGGTATTCATATAAGGTAAACTGTTGAGTATAAATATTTGGTGATATTGGATTTATTCCCCCAATATATTTTGATTCACAAAATAAATGTACATGCTGAAATTGTACAAGAATGTTTTCTCGTGTACACATGACTTTCCACAGCAATGCTTGAAAGTCAGCAATTACCATTGCTGAAAACTTGTTGACTTCCAATTGGTCTAGAGTTTGGTGTGATGCAAATTAAAACCTTTTCCTTAAAGGATTAAATGCTCAGGGCTATTCCAGAAATAAATGCATGGGGGGGGGGGGTTGGGGGCAAGGGGGCACTTTTTTTTTTACCCCNTACCCCACCACCCACAATTTTATTTCATCCTTCAACCCCACCACCTATAATTTTTATTTTCCCCTGGATACCACCAACCATAATTTAACTAACATGACAAACTCCACCACCCATATTTCTTTATTTCAAGTGCCTCCCGACCCCGANATTTGGTCAAAATCTGGACTTCTGGTCAATGAGTTGCCTAGTCTGAATTGTTTTTTCACTCACAAAATCCCTTCTTAGTACATATATACATTAACTTTAAAATCTTGGACATGAATTTTCATGACAGGATGAAACTTACAAAGTTTTGCATTGAAAATTCAATTGGTTTTTAAAATTTTGCCTAAAATATTCTCACTTTCAACATAATTGTCTTACCATTGCACAGAGTTTTCAGGTGTTTATCAAAAAAATCATTTTCCTTGCGGCTAATCTCGACACAAACATTGCACTGACGGACTGGGTCTACGAAACACATGCGGTTCAGAGGCACTTTGAAATCGCAGCAGGAGCTACAGAAACACCGCCCACACCTGCGGCAGTGATGCTACAATCGAGAAAATCAACGTCAGTAAGCTATATTTTGTAAGAGTGGCAAGATTTGCACTAGCTAAATCAGTACAAAATAGGGTCTTGTGACCAACAAATTGTAACATCATAAACCACACATTTCTAAGATTGCAAAAACATTTCCTCAACACACAATTGTTTAAAGTGCCATGAAAGAGGTGTACAGATATTGTTTGTTTTGGAACAATCCTTGGTAAAATCATCATGCACTTATCCACTGGGCAATAAATGTGAAAAGAAAAAAAAAACCACTCACCCTTCTTCTGCGAAAATCAAACTTGGCTTTGCATGAGGAGTTCATACACACGACACACTAGAATAGAAAGAAACAAATATTAAAACAAATATTTAAAAAAATAATCAAATAATATACAGTACACATTGCATATATATGAGGAATTGGAAATTTAACTGACAAAACAAAACACTATACAGGTTCCTATATAAGGAAAGTCCTGCATAGAAGATAAGTTAAGTTTAGTTAAACAGTGATCATGAGTGTATGCCAGTAAAAGAATACATGAGATAGGAGTCTCAAGTTATATAATGTTGTCATTTACATTGTAAGTCATGCATATATGAAGTAACTTATGTAGCTACCTCTGTGTATCTCTCTGTATCAAAATGTATACCCAATAAACAAACTATTAATCGATATCACCACAATGGTCTTTTAAAAAGATCTGGCAGCAGAGCGTAATGGCAGCTAGCTTGAATTTAAGACATCAACAGCAGCATTTTTTTTTTATGGACAAAGAAGAGCAACACATAACAGCTATTTACATCAACGACAATAATAATTAATGCTGAGAAATTTCAATGCTATATATCTACATTATATGAACAATTACTGATGGTTTATTGAGATAATTTCTGATATAAAAAATTATTTTCATGCGTATAGCTCTTATATTGAACTTCTAGATCTTCATCCATCCAGCAAACTCCGGACAAAAGTGCAAGAAAATATGCATAGTATTTTTTCAGTTCTAAGGTGCAATGAAACACGTTTTATAATTAAATTATTATCCTATATCATTTACCCAATGAACTTTGGCATTCCTGAAGTACAACTGATGAAAACCAGACCAGTGACATTCAATCTCATTAGCTTCATTATCTTATACACTCTATGTCCAATGGCAATGGTCAAAGTCTCTTGGAAAACGGGGTACACAATTATTTATTTTAATATTTTTTTCAAAGGGGTACACACATTTTGGTACTTAGATGTTTCGGTACCAATATGTTTCTGTCCTTGTTTATAAAGACTTTTTGGTACTTCCCGAAGGTCATTTCAATACTTCATGAGATTTTCGGCACTTACACAAACATTTCAACTTCGTTCTTTGTTTGTTTTTTGTGTCATGTGTGTTGCTGATATAAATTTCAAGAATCTCCATCATTCTTAGGTACCGAAACTTCTGGGTACTGAAATGTCTAGGATTTGGGGTAATAAGGTATTAGGCACACTGCACTCACATTGAATAGTGTACATGCCTTGTGTTTGGCACTACCCACTAGGGACTAAGGGTGTTATGCCGGGGACAGCACAGTGACAAACCAACTGAAATTTAACAGTTTTTCAATGTTTCATGAAGTCTACCGAAAAGTCTGCTGCATGATATATAGAAAATCATACATCAAATTAAAGAAAAAATATATTTCCTGTCGATCTAGACTGCTCCTGGTGTGATATTATAAAGGTTATGACAAATTCACAAGTTTTATGGAATGGGGTCATTTTACTATGGGGCAACCTTGTTTATATATTATGGGTGTATTAACAAGACGACACTAGTACCTGTAGTAAGGCATGACCGATTTTCACACCTCTTTTAATATTAGTATTAAAATTGTTATAATTTTAGTACTAATTGCAATACATGTATATGCCGTACAAAAATGATTTTCAAATGTTCAAAATTTCCCAACTGAGCGAATGCCATTTTTGTAGGTCATGGAGTGACTAATCGACAGACCGTACTGATCTGGACGGAAAACGGAATATATTAATCTTGTTAAGAAGATTTCTGGACCGTGTCTTTTTGTTGATTAGTCTATCATTATGCAGCGACCCAAAATGTTCAGGAACCAGGAAAATAATTCCCTCACTGATCTAAGAAATTTACTCCAGATCGTCGATATATGGCTTTGCTGTTTGTTTAATAGCTACAGGCATCAAAGTTTGATGACAAGATGTACACATACCTAAAAGAAATATGTTCTTTATCATTAAATAGCACATGAAAACATGGATTTGTTGTATATTTTAAAGCCACACATGTCTGTGTATGATGAAAGAATGTACACAATGCTACATTTCGTAAGTCACATCTTCTAGAAACATAAACTGAAAACGAACGTTAAAGGAACATATCACTTTTACTATTCCGGCTTTGCAAAACTAAAATTATATGTATATATATATTTGATGCAGCGTCCTTTCCATAGTATACACGAAACAAGAGTTATTTCACTTAGCACGGTTAACACAATCACATAATAATGGGAATATAAGCAAGCTCATGTTTTTTAGGAAGGGGGCGTTATATGTTTTTGGGGCGAAATAATTGTGGTATAATGGTTTTTTGGGGCGAACTCTTCGGGAAGTAACGGTTTTGGGGCGAAACGTCTGACACCCGAAGGGTTGTATGCATTCAAAGGGATAAAATGGAAGATATTGGGGTTCAGAAGGAAAACCTCACTCAAAGAGGAAAAGGAGACGGATTTACATAAGTACTATGTACTTGTTTCTGGATCCTTTTCTGTATTTATAACCATGTACTATTGTAATTAAACATCAATAAAATAAAGTTTAAACTAAAGAGGAAAAGGTGTCATGTATGTCCGTCCATATCTTCCGCTGTCAGTGCGTCCAATTACAGCTGCCTTCACTCTCTTCCGCTGTCAGTTTGTCTCGACAAGAACGAGTGTGACCACCCAACTTCTCGAGGAAGAACTTGTTTTTATATCATATTGTATCGTGTATTTACATTAACAACTATTTTCACTGTATCAGTGATAAAAAACAATGTCTGCTGTATGTGTACCCACAAATAATTCCCTACAATTTTATCAAATATTGATCATATGCAAAGTGAAAATAAGAATTTTGTTGTCATTCCGTGAAATCAACATTGACTAAATCACTGGCAAATGACATGGATTCAGACACACAGTGAAGTTTTACGCGTTAGAATACCTCATTATCTGGCACCCAGGGTGGTTCATTAACTGTGAAAGGACTGGAATGCATGTAGTTAACAGGAACCATCCGCAAACCACTCTTCGAGCGAACTAATTTCTTCTCCGGGGCAGACATTGTTTGGGTGTACGCCAGTTGTAGGCGTGTTCGAGTTGAAACACATCGGTATTGCTACTTCCGGTTTACCGGTGCATTCGTATGAATGACTATTTCAACTGTTCAAAGTATATTTATGCTGATATAATTTACATGTTAAAAAAATGGTGAAATTCAATGTTCATTTTTACTGGTTCCATGTCGGTAATAACCGTTGCCATACTGTTTCCTAATGCGAGAAAATTTGAAAAACGGTTTTAGAAAAGGATGAATATATTTCCTATTTAGTTATTGGAACATCATATTTTAAGAGCTTGTGTGTATCTCCGTTTTAGCAGGCGAGGATGCCCATTATTTATCTAAATTCATTTATGTAAATTTGATAAATTTTTGTTATTTGTACATCAAAATATTCACTCTAACACTATTTCTATGGTTCGAGATGTGATGCATGGTATGTTGTAACACGATATCATCTTCCGAGAATAAGTTTAATTTTATTATTTGAGTTCGTTAACTCATTCACACCTGAAATTTCATAATGAATTATTCCAACCTTTGAATTGGAAGAGTTCAAATGTGTCTTCAGGGGTGAATGGGTAAATGAGAAAGCTGTCATCACGGAGGGAGGAGGAAAGAATGCTCCAATTGCTAAAGAAAAGCTGTATTTATTATAGTAATTTTGGTTTAGAATTGAATCCATTCACTTCAGTGTATTGCAAAATAACAATATCAGTCCTACATCATATATTTCTTTTGTACAGTCTTTTTATGAACCTTCCAACCAAAAATATCGTTATAGTCCAATAACAGCAAGAACCAATTAAGTGACTGTTTTCAAATCCGAATTTAATTATAAAGTGACGCCAACTTGAAATTATGAAGGAAATTCCAGAATGATTCGACGCCTGACACAACTGGTAACCACTGAAAGCACGAGCATGTTCCCGCGAAAATGTCCAACTAATTAGAAAAAATAGTTTGTATTTTTAACCAAACTAGAACTGTTATCCAGAGCCTTACTAAGATACCCCCGCATCCCACAATTAGAACGAAAGGAATATCTGTCCTTCATTAAAAAGGGTTGAAATGGAAACGAAATGAATACATTATACCCCGGTGCACAACTTCAATACGAAGTCAATCCTGTCGGAATGAAAAATACTACTTGAATTCACACAACGTCAGGGGGTAGTTCCCATAAAAAATATCTGTAATTTTTCGTTGAATTCGGCTCAGTTGTTAAGGAGAAATTGGCCGGACAAGAAATTTTCTACAAAGGACCATAACTCTATAGAAAAGAGTTTGAATGAAAAAATACTACCTGGTTGCACAACGTCAGGAGGTAACTACCATATCTGAACACTTTCGTTGAAATCGGCCAAGTAGTTTAGGAAAAGTTATCCGGGCAAGGGTTTTTCAACAAAGGGCCATAACTCCATAAAAAGATGCACAATATCAGGGGCCGGGTAGTTACCACATCTGAAAAGTTTCTTTGACATTGACCCAGTAATTTTGGAGGAGTTGACCGGACACTTAATTCTGTACAAGGGTATAATAAGACTGCAAAGAGCGTAAAAAATATTTTTGTCTTTGTTGCTTTGAACTTTATTATATTGATTGCTGTCCCAAGCTCTGTTGTTTAGAACGTACGTCTAAAGTTCGGAGGGCTCGGGCTCGAATCCTGGTCTGACTAGCAAATGTCAAGATGATAAAGACAAAATGTCCATCAGTAACACGTGTGTACACAAGATCAGCTGTACGAACTCGGTTTCTGTGTACATGAGGGGAACTGGATGGAAGTTCGGAATACGATAGAACGAACATCGGAAGCTAGAAGCCGAGCAACAGTAGAAGCTATACCACATTGTAGGTCAGAAAAAGATAACATCAGAAAGAGAAATGTACTAAAATGAAATGACGCCGTTATGTTATAAACGAACCATGTCAGAAAAGATAATCATCTGAAAGGCCGAGCTGGGAGCAGGCTAAGAACTTGAACAAAGAAAATAACCAACGAGTAAAAAAAGTGAAGGAAGCCATTTAGAGCCCGTTATGAACAGAAGGTTTACGACGCCTTGTTCACCACTACGTGTCACTGACGAAGTAACTCCCGCTGTGAACGTCACCAGTGACCACATTGGCGATCGATGTTAACAATAAGTTTAAAACAATCAAATAAACAGAACAGGTCACAGGTGTCCATCTTTTTTTTTCATTATGACGCCATAATAAGGATTTAAGATTGCATGTAGCATGGTACACGATGTAATACAACTTGGAGAAGCTTCTTTTAAAAGGAAAATGATAGAAATTCCAGGTTCTTCAGCAGGTCTTTATTATAGTTACACTGTAACATTTGATTGATGTCGCTACATGAATAAGTAGTATCACTATATTTTTAGTCATCTTTACTTCTTTTCGTATTGTGCTGTTTAAAAGTTGTTAAGATGAACATATGGAGGATCTTGTACCAAGCCTTTACATGTAAGGACCCGTACGTGTACAAATCAGGTATCATCCAAGCGCGTACCTTCCTATAGTCCGGTATACGTAGCTATAGGTGAATCAACTAAGTTTTCAAACGGAAAAACAAAACACAAACACTGCTTGTTGCATCCCTTTGCCCCCTACCAAGACCCTGCCCTTGACCCACTCCTTAATGAATCCACTCCGAACAAGGGTAAGCTTAGCCCCTAGTCAGAGGTCTACAAAATCGCTCGGACATCAGTCCACTGCGAACTTTCACAAAGTCAGACGTAACCGGAGCTGGGCCTAGATAATTCGAGACAGCGACTCACATTTGTATTGCCATTTCCCAATGTTCCAAATTTTACCCAAGTAACCCCCTTTTAAAAACGTGTCGTTATTCGAAAGTACACAAAAAAACTGTGGCTTTAATTATGTTTTAATGTTTATGGCAATAGTGACAGGTCGTCAGTAGATCCACTTATACAGCTATGTTAATTCGTTATGGAGAAATGACAACAAAAAACAAAAACAAATTAAACTAAAAACAAAAACTAGAATCCACAAAAAATACGTTTTATACACCCAGAACAAAGAAAGGTAAACATTTTAAAGCTGGAATAGTTATAGTTATTATCATTTTATTTAAATTAAATCATGAAAATATTCTCCTTGTGCATGGAATTAATCTGACGTTAGTCACTAGGTTTTCAGTACCGTATTTGACCACCGTCTAAGAAGAAAACAGCGGTGCAACGCCATAACAAAGATCTCGTCAAAAGAGAGGTAACCTGAGCGGGGATGTTGTCCCTTTCGTCAGTGAACACATGGGTCTGTCTTTCAGACGGCTGGTTTTGACGTCACCTAGCGCGTCGCACAAGAACATCACAAACGTATACTCTATATAGGCGACTTGATAATTGGTTTAAAACACAGGCACTTGAGAATTTGTTACAGCTATATTTGGACCTAAACTATGGTGTCAAGAGTACTAGGTAATTGACACGTTGAAGTAGTTTAGATCACCTTTCGATAAAAATACCACGTCCAATGATGATATTTAATATAAAACGAGAAGGGTGGAAAGCTCTTGATGTCGAAAAGTCGACAACTCTTTCTTGCATAAAAAAACACAAATTTCTTTTTGTACAAAAAGTGCTTAGTACCGTTGAAAAACTCCTATAATGCACGTACAATGTATTTTCCTTCCCCAGACACGATCTCCGTTTCCTCCAAAAATTCACAGTCATAGAGTCATAGTCCATATTCATGAGATTGACGTCAGCCTCGTGCCGAAACTGGTGGTGTGGATTGGCTATGGGCACCCGATTTTAGGTCCAAATATAGCTAAACCAAATTCTCAAGCCCCTGTGTCCACCAGAACCAGAACTGACGAGTTAAAACTGGACGGTACAGCCAGACGAACAATCGAGCTCAACTTATTTCATATTGACTAATTTATTAAAAATCGCACAAATGACAAACACAATAAATTACAATGTATATATATGTTTTTAATTCGACAATTACTGAACTAGATCAGTCATCCCGCAGAATTCTTCGTCAGACCACTGGACCATATCATGATCCACAGTGTTAGAATCAGTTACTAGCCGTGGTCAAGAAGTTCCTATCGGGACTAACCGCGAAAAAGACAAAAACATAGTAAGGCACACCGAATCGAACATTTGATCGATATGCCCGTTATCACACACAACGGATGGCATCCCAAACAATAACGGTTCAATTCCATAATCCACCGCTATCTGCAATCTTCTCCGACACTGGCAATAAATCTATAAGAAAAAATAGAAGATGATTAAAAACACTTTTGAAAAAAAGACGTATTTTGTCAATTGGTGATTGTTAATATATAGTATTTAATAAGAACAATAGAACAGTTGGTTAGTTAAGTAAGACTATTAAGAGATTAAGGAGGGCTACAAAGTTTGAGCACCTGTGAACTAATAAAAGTTAAAAGACAAATGTAATTATAAGTTATTGATAGGTACCTTATATCATATGAGTTTTTTTCTTTAAAAATCTTCCACATTCAGCTTCTCTGCTTTCAGTTTAAAAAAAGGCATTTATCCTTTTTATTTTAAGTCAGCTTATTAAATCTGACTATTTTGTGAAATAAATTTTTCAAAGACTTGAATTTAT
>NW_018408743.1:23667-33021 GCF_002113885.1 Mizuhopecten yessoensis | reverse complement strand
GTCACGTTACATTTGTGGATATTTATGAATTGTGTACCTATATAATGTCATCCTCGATATCCAGGTTACGCTCACTTTGGCTCTGTGTGCTGTAGGCGTCTTTTGTGATAGATATTATGTTTATTTTATATGGAATAGGGGTCTCAACAAATTAAGACTTACTCTCAAACTGGTCTCACAAGAGTAGTGTATGCCTGTGATGAAGATGTATTTCGACGTAAGAAGCTTAAGGTTATTGACCTGAGCTTGTTGGTCACGGATTGAATGTGTTTGCCCCAAGTTAGGTCTTAACTGAAAGTGACACCAAGATATTTACTAGAATCTACATTTTCTAAAATCTGATTATGAAGTGTATAATTATAATTAATGATGTTTCTATTTTTTGGGGTACGTTAATGATATAACATTTACTGGTGTTAAAAGTCATTTGCCACTTTTCTTCCCATTTTTCTAAAGGCTTAAGGTCATTGTTCAACTTAACACAATCTTCTATCGAGTTTCTTTGTGTAATTAATAGACAGTCATCAGCATATAGTTTTATATTACACGAAACTGAGTCGACAATAATGATTGATGTACAGAGAGCCGAGGACTGTCCCCTGCGGGACCCCGGAGAGGACAGGACAGCTATCTGATTCTGTGCATTTAAACTGAGATATCCAAAGACATGTTTGTATGTTAATACAACAATACGTAAGTTTAGAGAGTAGCATTTAATCATGTCTAAAAGTGCAATATCTTTCTGTCTGTCTGTATTGAATAAAGCAAAAAGAAGAGACATCGCAACAATCTCTATCGAGATTTCCAATGATGGAAGATTACTATGAATTACTTTGAATATCGCGCCGATCAAAAATGCCGTACTGTATATAAGATTAAATGGACTACTGTTATACCATGTACGTTTATACAAATTTGTGAATTCCGTTGGACACGGCTGATACCCTGCCAAAGGCTTAGCCACCAATTAAAACCATATATACGGAATACACTTCATTGTCTGATGGATACATAGAAGATATTCATTTGGAAGAATTTCTCGGAATAGAATAATAAAACACGGGGAGTTCCACAAGGGTCTGTCATAGGTCCCAAAGTGTTTGTCATCCATATAGATTATCTACTCAATTTTTGGATTCGGAATCACATTTGTTTGCGAAAGACACAACAAAAAGTTTAAAATGACCACTACAGAATTGGAACAGGTCCTGTTTCAAGAAGATATCCGACGGATGAAACAATGGTGCTATACCTTAATGGGTTGTTGAAGCTCCACTCGGAAAGATGTGTGCATTTACACATAGGAAGGAATAGGCTGGAAACGAATTTTAACAAATGCAGATAAAAACATAGGAGTAATAACTGATGATATCTTGAACTAGGAAAACGTATTTGAAAACATCAACAAAGTGAAATCCGTGATGGAATTCGGTTCCGGGTTGTTTCGCCCAAAATCCCGTTCGCCCTAGGTTGTTTCGCCCTAAAACAAAAATATTAGAGCGAAATGTTGTATGGTATTTTCTTTCAATTTTAGTAGTTTTAAGTCTCCTTAGTCTTCCATATCATTAAAATCAATTTCATAGAAAAAAATGAGTTTGTCTAATTTTTAAGCGAGGGTGACAAACGGCGGCTGTGAAAAGCTGACTCCGCGCGCTCTCACATAAATGGAGAAAGTCATCAATAAGTTCAGTTGATAACTTGATACATTTGAATATTAATTATTATATTAGCATATTATTTTTTTTTATTTCTTTTTAGGGCGAAACAACCTAGGGAGAACAGGATTTAGGGCGAAACAACCCTTAGCGCGAATGGGATTTAGGGCGAAACAATCCGTTACCATGGAGTTATCAAGAGAACATTTCAAGAGGGCCATGGCCCTTGTCCTCCGTGTATCGATTTATATTAAAAGCTGTAAAATGTTAAATTCAAAAGCTAAATTGGAGTTATCTCCCCTGCACTGTTTAATTGGATTGTTATGACAGAATATATGTCATGTTTGCAATCTGATAAAGATCATGTTACATGGCTTCGTTAACTTCGTACTACGCCTGAACCATGTAAAAGATGATTTTAATCAGATTGGTAATGTTTGTAAATAAATTTGGAAAGGACTATAAATAGGCCAAGCCCTGATGTCCAATCCAATTGACATATATAAAGTCAATAAAATCTGTTGAAATGCAATCTGATTAAAATCATCTGTTACAGGGCTCCGCCTGAACGCGTAGTACGAAGTTAACGAAGCCATGTAACAGATGATTTTAATCAGATTGGTTGAAATGAAAATGAACAATCTGGGGTCCTGGGTTTGAATCCCATTCTAGCCTTAAGCTTGACTACCTTTTAAATCTTGGACCACTGTTGATTATATTTTGTTAATTCCACCTTAATTATTTTTCAAAAAAATCCTGTAACGCATGGTTTACTGAATTAATTTATGAAAGCTGTAGTCAGGCCGGAAAAGCAATGTTCAATGTGTTTTTACAGTTTTTGGCAGTGGTATTAATCCTTAAATTAATTTGAAAACGGAAATGAAAAATTATCCATGACTATTCCTGAGATAGAACAAGAAAGATAGACTACAAATTGAAGAGAGTGACAGGGAAAAAAGTAATAAGGAAAGATAGATAAGGAGGAAAAAAAAGATTAGATGATAATCATTGAGAACCTGGTAAGAAAATAAAATTTTAGGACAGATTTGAACACTTTCCCCAATTTCGTCCATTCATAATAAATTATGCACACGTGACGTAGTGACTACATCTTTTTTCATCCGAGATGCTGAACTCCCCTTTTCTCTTTTTCTTAAAGGGACAATTTAGTGAAGTAAGTTTTTTTTGTAACCTTGTTACAAAACTCTTCATGATTATATAGTTTGATACTCCCTATGAACAACTGATGTCGAGAAATTGACAAGAGACAATGTTTTCTTGCCGTTTTTAATCCATAATTGAGAAATCCTAAACTGTACACACAGCCGTACGTTTTAGTGGCAGCTGTCGGTGAATACCAGCCGGGGGGAGAAGGTAACTTCTCGCTTTATTCACCTAGCCTTTCTGGAATACAAGTACATGCATTTATCCTGAATCAAAAGCATCTTCCAACATCACCTTAATCTGAAACATCGTTATTAATATCGTACTTTCTGCTGTTTGAAATTCTCCCTACGGCCCCTTATATATGTTCAGAGGTCGATATATAAATGAAATCCAAAGAAAGGGGTTAGTATAACATTTATGTATATTCCATGTATACATAGGGCCGATTTTAACTTGGGCCGATTTCACTTGGGTAAATTGAGGCCGATTTTACCATAAATCATATATTTTCAGTTTCGACTTGATTTTCAGGTTATCAAAAAAACTTACTTCACTAAATTGTCCCTTTAAGAATTCCTTTTAAAGATTCCCTCAATTCATTGCCAAACCTCTTTATATTGTCAAAATTTTCTCTAAATAAATGGTGCCATACACAAGGTTTTGCTGTAGTTGGTCGTAGTTATTACTGTTAATATGCCATGATCAGTTATCTTCAATTATCTTCAATATAATTATCCAGGATGAAAGCTCCTAATGACTAATAATGATAAAACTTAAAAGATATTTTTAGAAAATTCAATCTCCAATCACGAAGGTTAGTGTCAGAAGACCACCTATTACTACAATGATAAGTTGTCCAGAAGCTGCACAGGACAACCAGACAGACATGTAAGAGTACTTGCCTTTCGATGCATGTTCACCTTAAGCAGAGAACAAGAAAACACTTGAATTTATAGACATTTATATTTTGGCAAATAAAATAAAACAAGAATCATTTGAATAAAAACAAACTTTATTAGACAAAACTGTAAAGATAAAAGATTAACTTTACTCAATTGATGAAAAAGTAGAAAAATATATTAGGTGTCTTTGTCATCACAGATAAAGACTGATCGTTGTCATGGATTCAAATCTGACGTCATACAAGATTATCGGACATGCTCTAGCAGAAGCTTTTTTGAACACGTCGTCATGCAGGTATTGTGTCAGTAGATGAAAACATGACTCGATCAATCAAATCTGTGATCCATTTCTAACTTCTATGGAATGTAAAAATATTACCCCCAACCCTTCCTGTCATGAAATATTCATTATATTCATAATGTCATCATGTACAATAGAATATTTATCAACTATGGACTTTAAGTTAATTAAGGTACATATGTGGTTTTATAAACGCCAGAACAAGATATTAGCTTAGATAAAGTTGAGCTTAGTATTGCTTTTCAGGTTCTTATATCCAGAGATATTCACTAAAATAAAAGTTCTTAATTGTTACATTAAACATAACATTATGCTTTTTTTCCCCCATGAAACAAGATTGAATGCAAGAAAATCGTCATGAAAAAAGTTTGGCAGTGTACTGTGATGTTACAATAGAACTGGCAGAGAATATAGACCTGCTTTTTCTAAAAATAGCAAAACAGAGTCGATATCAGTGTCAGATCACCGACCTACATGTGATTATATGATCTAACCAATGAGGATGTAGGAAAATACTGTTCTTTCTGATATAACAGCAGTATTATATCCATTGACGAATTTTACCCACAATTTTTGCAAAACTATACATTGTATATGGGTTTATTTATTTTCTTATTTTATCCTATCTCGAATAAAAATAGTTCTGATTGGATTTGCTTGATCATTGCCTCAAATGAGGCTTCTATAATTATGGTTTCTTTATTAGAGCTGCACACAGAAACACTCTTCACCCTGTTAATATAAATGGTTAGTGATAGATATAATCGATTTATGAGCTGAAGCTCCGACAAATATTTTTAACAACAATTTGACACATAAGGCTCTGAACTGTTCGCGTATTCTATTAGCTAAGTGACTAAAATCTAATCAAGACGTTACAAACGGGGTTGTGACTTTGACGACTGAATAACTCATTTTCTTTTCCATTTTTTTCGCTCTTTGCGACATCATCTCTAAACACATTTCCGACATTATTGTAAAAATATGTCTTCACCTCTGTTATTTTTCCAATAGATTGATTAAATTTAAATCTACAATCAATTCAGAAAGGATCTAACAGTAATATAAATATCCAAATCTGAAAAGATATTCTGCTTGGTTTTTTAAATTCAGCAGGTAAGAAGTATACATTAAAGCTATGCAAGTCATCGTGATTTCTACAGAACAAGATTATCAGAAAATATTTCAAATAATGCACATATTTTTTTGCATATTTCAAAAATAATCAACAAAATCATCACCAACAATTTCTATATACTAGCTGATTGTGTACAAAAGCATAAACAAATAACTTTAAAACAACATATAAACACATCTACACCTTATAACATCTCATCTACACCTTATAACATCTCACCTCAGATTTAAACCAACAAAACCAGAGGTTTTTTTTTTCTTTTGTTTTAGAATAAAACTTTCACTTGTATACCTATCAGATGTCTAGATCATATAACTAATGCCTGAAGTGTAAATACCTACCTCACTCTTCCTGTCAAAATATATATAAAATAGCACTTATATTAACATTCCATTTAAGTTAAGGAGATATGCAACCGTGTACATTTTACATTTTTTTTTTATATTAGAGCTACCTCCCTTGTTTTTGTTTTGTTTTTAAGATGTAAATGTCACAGAGACGTAGTATATATCTTTAAAGAACACTATTTGTTGAAATTCAAGCTCAAATGAATTTTTCCCCCCAAAAGAAGTAGCACTCAAAATTTAACCAGTTTATGACTTTTCTGGCATTTAAAATTTGTTTATTGACAATAATAACCTTTATGTATTGTTCTTCACTAGTTTCAAATAATAGTTAAACATCTGTTTTAAACTTTGTACAAGTTCTCGCGAATATTTTGCATGTCACATAGGCCATAACATATTTATGATCACTATTCTACATTAATGTAACAAAATGCGATATATATCTCAAAGCTAGCAATACACAGATATAAATATATATCAAATTTCAGAATTCCTGAGACTCATTATTGCATACAGCAGACATGTTTTAAGTTCAGGATAACCTTTTGGTGGTAACCATACTTGGATTTTGGTTGGTATAGGGTTAAGGCTCAACTTAACAAATCAGATGCTGGTTTAAGATGGACTGAAAAAATGAATTGAGAGTTATCTCCCCTTGTAAAAATGAATTAATTGGAAGTTATCTCCCCTTGATTTTTTTTTAATTAATAGTTATCTCCCATTGAAAAAAATAATCAGTTGCAGTTATATCCCTAGCTAGTATTAAGTTCAAAGGTTAACTTTTAATTGACTTAATTAGGTAACAACATTTGCAAATGACTCGATGAGTAGCAGTGTGAATTACCGTACCTAGTTTGCATGCAAAGTTTGGTACTGTTTTGATTTCTAAATAATTACATCAAAAATAAATGTTAGTACCTAAATCTACCAAAAATATTGCTCATACAATAATCAGTTGGCTTATTCTCAAGAAAAAAATATTAAGAAATGTTGGTATTCTACATGCAGTGAGAAGGATTTCAACACAATCAGTTAAAAGAAAAACCACAAAAGCAGACATTGTTTTATCTAAGTAATTACACTGTAATCCCAACATTTTTATTTTTGAATAGATGATGTTTTTTTAGTTTGTCTTTGACAGTAAAAAAGATTATTTAACAATGAATAACAAAAGCTTTAGTATTGCCATAAGGATTGGCGTGCTAATATAACTGACAGGAATAATTTTTGGCTTTCATTTTTAATCAAAAGTATGTTATTTCCATCAAAAATGAGAAATCAGACAAAAATGTTGGGAAAGAGGTCAAACATCACTGTAAACTATAAAACTACATAAAAATCTTATTTTTCATTCTTTCACACACTTATAAAAACAAAAGTCTGTTTAACATCTTAACAAATCAAACATCATTTTTAATACATAAGAGACATTAAACTTTAAAAATAAAGTTTATTTTTAAACTATATTTCAGTTGAAAGTCTCTTTCACCCAAGTAAAATCATTATGTCACAGTTTTATGATATGTAATGAATGATATGAACAATTTCTATGATGATTTCAGGTCTACATAGACGCCCAAGGATCAGCAGTCTTGGGATTTGAGCCTTGAACTTGTTGGGATTTCTATGGCAGGTGGTCGATATGGTTCCGCCTGATGTTGGCCTTTGAACTCTTTGATATAACATGAGAGCTGGTCGTGATATGGTTCTGCCAGATGTAGGCCTTTGAACTTCTTGTGCGGATTACTATGACAACTGGTCGAGATATGGTACAGCCCGACATAGGCCTTTGAAAATCGTGCGGATTTCTATGACAGCTGATCCAGATATGGTTCAGCCCGGCGTAGGCCCTCTTTCAAAAACTTCATGTACTGCGAGGTACTGGCATCTTGGAATCTGAACAACAGAAAAAAGTCATGGGAAATGTCAGAGACACAGAAATCAGAAACGACAAAAATTACATAGGTTTGTAATGAAAAATTAAATAATAAGTATTGATAGGAGTCTTAAGATGTCCGTCTCTGTCTGTAGGGGAAGGGTTTTTAGCTGGAGTGTGTGACCAAGATATCGGTTGGAACACCAGAGATTGACGTAATGATAAATAATTTGAAAATATATGTCATTACAACCACCATTCCTATTTTGCAGGACTGAACCTCATGGACATAATTATCACGACGAAGAGCAAAAATATGATTCTGTATAATAACCCTTTCACCACTGTAGACCATAATGGACTCATCTATATCAATGCATGGTAGAGTCTACTAAAGTTGCATAGGGTGAAAGGGTTAAGCATAGTATAGATTTTTTTCTCTCAGTTGCGATATGTACCTGCATGTGGCAAAAGTTAAAAAAAATATATATATATACACTACTGAGGATTATTGAATTAAAATCCGGGGAAAAAATAATATCGAGTCAAAAAGATGGTAAAACAGACACATACTCCCCAAATAAGTTCCTGGTTTTAGGGGCATATGCCCAGTCATAGAGCTGGAAAAGAAACATATTTTCTGATTCCAGATATAGACACGTCACAGAAATTAGTCTATTTATAGCCACCTTGACCTTAACTCCTCATCCAGTAACCCCAATCAATAGAGATACATAATGTATTCCTCTTTTAAAGGGTAGATCCAGTTAAATTTATTTAGACCAGATGTATTATTCGAACAACACCATACTGCAATCAACATTTTTACAGAATTTCAATATATTTATAACTTCTGTGACCTTGACATTTAAACTATAAGCCTCAAACTCAAAAGTGATCTTTCTCTTCTCTAGGGACATCAGCTGCCACCCAAGTTTGGACAAGTTCTGATCAATTGTTCAGGAGATAGTATCTGAAAAACCAAAACTTTCCTGAAATGTGTGTCTTTTTATAGTGTCCTTTAATCTATTGACCTTTAAAACACCTCTGGGGAATCATTCTCCCAAAATTGGCTTAATTAGAAGTATTTTTTCTAAAATTATCATCCCAAAAATAAAACCTTTTGCAAAATTTCAGATAATGGCCGTTGTGACCTTGACCTTTATCTAGAAACCGTAAACTCAATAGGAATCTTCCTCTACTCAAAGGACATCATCCAAGGTAAGATGTTTGACTTAGGGACCCCAAATTTGATTGGATTTTTTCACGATCCTTGGGGGCATAATAAACCGAATTTAATAGTTTTTCTAAATAGTATTAATAATTGTTTTAACCCTTTCACCCCTAGGTAACTTTAGTAGACTCTACCATACATTTATTCGGATGAGTCTATTATGGTCTACAGTGGTAAAAGGGTTAAAGTTATCCTCTAGAAATCATTTTGTTTCCGCAACATGAACACATGGATGGACAGGGTAATGACTAAATTCTCCAGAATTTTTTTCTCCTCCAGGGATTGTAAAAATATGTTTTAGTTTTTAAAGCACATGTACATTTTATACACAGATGAAGGCATCCTAACCCTTTCACCACTGTAGACCATAATGGACTCATCCAGATCAATGCATGGTAGAGTCTGCTAAAGTTACATAGGGGTGAAAGGGTTAAATAACAAGAGGCCCAGGGGCCTTAATAGTTCACCTGGTATTTTATTTTTCAATTTAAAACATGCTGAGTACCATTCAGGTTTATCAAAGGAGTACAAGTAACAAAGTTGCATCTTCCATTTATAAATATTCAATTCCCTTTGCCCAAAGATTCTCTAAAACAAGTTTGGTTAGGTTAAAATCCCTTCAACGGTACAGAAGGAAAAGGATCTTTAATGTTTTCCTCTATTTCCCCTAATGGGCCCCACTAATCTGCCCCAAAGAAGGGGAATCCACACACCTCAGTTTAAACAAAATTGAT
>NW_018408743.1:0-22313 GCF_002113885.1 Mizuhopecten yessoensis | reverse complement strand
CCACACCCTCCGTTTATACAAACTTGAGTCTCCTTTGTCCAAAGATGCTCTAGGACAAATTTGGTCAAAATCCTTCTATTGGTTGAGAAGAAGAAGATTTTTAAAGATTTACCTATTTTCCCCCTATTTGGCCCCGCCCCTCTGCCCCCAGGGGGGTTATACCCTCCGTTTATACAAAACTGAGAACCCTTTGGCCAATGATGCTCCTGACCAAATTTGGTCAAAATCCTCTGAGCCATTCAGGACAAGTAGCATTTTAAAGGAAAAAGTTGACGGACGCCAGACGACGGACGCTGCACCATGGGATAAGCTCACTTGGCCCTTCGGGCCAGGTGAGCTAAAAACTGTAGGTTAAGATAATGTACAGTACCTGTTGAGAGTCCTATCCAGCCTTGCCATTATAAAATTAATACAGTACACAAACAATCCACATCAGTATATA
Organism: Mizuhopecten yessoensis; assembly: GCF_002113885.1. NCBI lineage: Eukaryota > Metazoa > Mollusca > Bivalvia > Pectinida > Pectinidae > Mizuhopecten > Mizuhopecten yessoensis. Next base: position 21,871 of record NW_018408743.1, on the reverse strand, counting down.
ATAATGCAAGTACCATTGAAAGGACAATACAAAACCATCACCACACGTAGGAGCATGCCTGAACATTCCTATAACCAATTACATGCAGTTTGAATCATTTTCCACTCCGCTTCCATCTGCATGACCAAGTGTTTGTAATAAGATAAGATAGTTGGGGTGAACTGCCCCTGGCTTATTATAATTTTGTTGAAGTCACTTTGCTAATCTCCCAGGGTTGTTAAAAAACATATGTGATAGTACCTGAGCCAAACTCAAAACCAACCAATAACCAAACAATGTATCTGCAGTTTGAATACCCCAGTCCCACTCAGTCAAAACTAAAAGGGGATACATTATTATAAAATATGTATAACTACATATGCCTCTACCAGGTCTCAGAGGGACTCTAAAGTTGTCTGATCATTATACAATATTGTTATACAAGACTCATAAAGTGGCAATAACTCTGTGGAGAAAACAAATTGCTACAGGTTGTCAACATATGTTAGTACATTGATGGTGATGTGTACAAAGTCGAACTGAAAGCTACAATGTATATATTACTTTAGCAGAAGTAGCCTGAACAAGTTTGTGTCCACAGACAAATGGAGGGACAGACAGACTGATTTCCTGCTAGCTGTATACCATCCCTTCCCCCTCCCCAACACTTTAATGATCAGACAGTTGTTTAAGTTATATTCCATGACTTAAACTGGCACTTTCAATCCTAATGGTGATTGCAGACAGATGTGCTGCTAATGTCAAAAAGCGCAGGAAAGTAAGCGATAGTTTACTAACACTTTAGCAAAGAATGCTGCATACTGTCTTTTCCGAGTGTCTGCATGTACTAGTTACTCTACGTATATACAGCATCTTTTCAGCATCCAAGCTCAGCCTTTGACAATGTAAAGCACAGGTGACATAGGCATACTCTCTATTAACATTGAGTTGTAGACGTTGACTCTTTAACAAAATGTCAGATAAAAGACGCTTTTTTGTTCAGCCCTTACCCCTTTCACCCCTACATAACTTTAATAAACTATACTATGCTTTGATCTGGATAAGTTCATTATGATTTACAGTTACAAAAGGGTCAAAGACAGCTAGCTGGTACACGACTGGACAACTTGTCGATTTTATGCCCAAATGAAGTGTTCAAAGGGGAACAAAAACTCTAAAGAAGTCTGAAGTATTCATTATTAGTGACCGCCAACAGATTGATGTATCACACAGAAACTATGCTACAGTCAACACTACTACATCATGTAAAAGAAATAAACACACAACACTTTATAGAGTGAACTACCAAGGACAATCCTAGAGGGTCCATGGGACAATTCAGATACCCCTATATTTCAATTTTCTTTTAATTTTTCCCACAATTGCCCTTCTTAATTTTGATATTGTCTAAAAAATGGTGAAAATGGTCCACTGCTCTCAAATTCCAGGATTTTCCCCTGATTACTGGTATCCTTTCAATTAAAACCTACAAGTATGCTCGTCATTATCTTGAGGTAGAGCTTTACGTTATTTACGACAGAGATATATCTCTAGTTAGCTATAGGGGGAAGTTTTACTTCTCTATTACTAAGTTATGGACCTTAAACCTTGAACCTATGCCCGCCATTTCCTTGTCATATAACTTTATCTAACCTTAAGGAAAGAGATATCTCTGGTTAGTGGAAATGTTTCCAGTACTAAGTTATGGTTCTGGGTCCGACTGCTCACCTTGTGATAAAAACTTTATCTAACACTTGACAGAGATATCTCTGGTTGGGGAAATGTTTCCAGTACTAAGTTATGGTTCTGGGTCCGGGTGCTCACCTTTTGATAAAACTTTATCTAACACTGGACTGAGAACTTTTGTCAGTGGTAATATAGGGAAACTATTTCATCTGTCATTAACCCTTGGACCCCCTAAAGTCACACTTAGAATTTCCAAATCAATGAACTGCACAGTCTACTGTAAATACCCAGGGGTGAATGATTTAAATTCTAGTTCTTGGCCCAGATGTTCAAAGCCTTGTTAGCTTAATTAATGGGATGTGAAATAAAATGTTCAATCTTTATTTTTTTTTCTTCAAAATTATTGAATTTATAGTGAAAACTGCAGGTGTTAAAATTTGAAGTACATTTGTACCAGGTAGTCATCTGAAGGCAAAACAATCATAAAAGCACTTTTAAAATATCGGATGATTCTTAAATATCACATATAAGGTTATGAAACTAAGTACTCAACCTCGTCCCCCCCCCCCCCCCCCCCCCCCCCCNTGTCAACTATCTGTTAAAGCTGTGATATGGGCCTGGGCTTATTACAGGCACAGAACAACCCAATTTATATACCAGTAGTACAAAGCTCTATAGCTCTATAAAATGTCGGAAATATTTTGAATGCATATACATGGACAGTAAATGTTACAGAGTCTAATAGAAAGTATCCCATGCAAACTCACAATGCACCATGTATTGAATATATACAGGAACCTGCCCTACATGCTCCATTTTGTCCTTAAATACATATAGATATATATACAAATGTCTCAATACGAGAATTTTTTTTAAAAATTTTTAAAGTCGATCTGTACCATTTCTTTTAAATATATTTCTGATATCAAAATTAAAAAAAAAAATACATGAACCTCTCTGCGATTATTTTATAGCCCCTATATCCAACCAAAGAAGGACTTGGTTTCCCAATAGCATGAGCACACAGATTCAAATTTGGTCTATTTTATCAAGCAAAATATCCTTTTGTACTAAATTTTAAAACTACATACATATGTTGTATAAGGGGTCAGACTTACAGCCTATTTATCATTTAACGCTGCGACACAAACAGCCGTTGGTACGATTGTGTTATTGTATACACTCGGAGACACAATCCGACGCTCGCCGTGAGTAATCTGTTGTTTAATACCTACCCTTCCTTTGGAGGTAGTTCCTCCTCTGGTTTTTCTTTGTCTCCGACACCTTTATTTGCTCCGATACGCCTTGTCCCAAATATTTTCCCATTAGGTGCTGTTTCAACTACATCACTTTTATCCCTGGAAATAAGCGAATTGAAGCCATGCATTTTTCCCTCCGTCCTTTAGTAATCCCTTTACCGCCTTAAACTAGAGTTAATCTAGCAAATACACACAACACTTAAATTTCTGATTTCAAAGATGCAAATGCCTTTGAAATAAGGAATAAACATGTATCATTAAAATTAGGACTATGGGAAATTACGGAATCAATTTAAAAAAAAATAATCTTGGTTCGTGTGCTTTACAAACATTTCCCAATGCTGAAAAACCAACGGTTCGGTAAATACTCAGTTTATCCATATTTTCAATGGAGATGAGGCTTAACTTTTCAGCTATCTTGTATACTAAGGAATACTGTATAAAAAAGGGAAGTTTACAGGAGTGTAAATCTTAATATTTTCATCTACATGTAAAATTTATGAATGTGTCAATATTAAAAGAGTATTCACATTTCTCTATTAAATGTTTATAAATGTTAGACTTCAGCCCAAACAATGTTTAAAATCTCTGTATGAGGGCTTATATCTGTAATCAAGGGTTATGGTAGGATAAAGAAAATATTAAACACACGGGAGAGGTGAGTACAGTACAGTACAGTACGAATATATAGTATAGGGCCAAATGGTATAAACTTCTAAAGAATGGACAAGAAGCTAAGGTGGACTACAACTCCAGAGGTTAGGTTAGGTTAGAAACGGTTACCGTGATAAAACGAAGATGGCAAGGGAAAAAATCAAGACATTTTCCTATTACTTACTATCAAAATACAAAAAAAAAAAATTTTACATGCTAGTCTGAGAGAGAGATTTTTCAATGATTTAATGTCCAATTATATATAGTTGTCAGATGGCTAGAAATCAACACAAGGCCATCATAAGAAAAATGTCTGTTTGTAGTTTGCATAATGTTATCGACTCACTGAAAATGGCAGCTACTCAAATTTTTTGGGGAACTTTTCGTAAAAAAAAAAAGTTTTCTTGATAAAAAAAATCACTGTTTTTATATACGAAATTTCTGAAATTAACAAAAATCCCTACCTACCTAACCACTGAAACGAATGTGAGAAGGAAAATTGCAAACAATGTTTTTTTTAGTATGGCCCAATATTATCAGGTAGGCTTATATACCATTAAAATAAATAAATACATGCTATTTAAAACAAAATGTATTAATACTTGTTAGTTATTTAGTCTAACTTTACCCAAATTGTTAACAAAATGAATTGAACAATACGATTTGTTAGTAACAACAATTAGTTTACAAGATTTATTTATATGTTCAGTCAGTTCAATTTACATGATTTGATAAGATTTTAATATTTTACTATGAAGTCTTGTAAATTCAGACTTAGTCATTTGAAACACTCGAGCACTTGACGACAAAGAGGGCATCAACAAGGCTCAAACGAAAAACATTACCAGAGTAAGTTAAAATACGAAGATTATATATTATAACTTAAGTGATATGCAGGTCTCGGCAAAGATGCAACATGAAAACAAAGGCTCAAACGAAAAACATTACCAGGGTAAGTTAAAATACAAAGTTTAAATTATCGTAACTTAAGTGATATGCAAGTCTCAGCAAACATGCAACATGAATTTCAATACAATGCCAGTCAAAACGTAACATGCAACTGTTGTACTTTTCAAATAGCACACACACAATCATACCCGATCATACAGGCTCAAACTAATGTATTGTCTTCATCATCAATGTTTTTTTCTGAGATATCATGTTGTTTACATAAAATTATGCTGTATGTTTTATTCTTTAAATATAAGCTTCCATTTTATATGAGATTTATGAAACAACGAGCCGTTGGCAAGCTAAAAATAAAAAATCCTGATCAGTTTCATAAATCTCAAATGAAAAAGAAATAAATCTAACATTCCGTTTCTCACATGAACAAGAAGTTCTGCATACATTTAACAAAAAAGGCTTTTCCGTGTCATTCCTGAAGTCTGAAATTTAGCCATATTGGCTCCTTATCTATTGTCTCCATTATGGCATTATAATATGATCTGGAGTCTGTGACTTAATTTCATTATCATTTGATGATGTCACAATAAGTCATACTGCATGAGTTTATACTCAACATTATGACATGCTTATACACTAATGAGCACTGCCCCCATATAGCTTGTTTTTATTTTTTATTTTTCATATGTTGTACAAATCAACATTGATGTAAATTTCCTGTAATAAGCCCATGCTAAGGAATAATTTCAGTAAACCCATGCTTCACCCCCCTATCAATAACAACTACTGACTTTGGATGAGGTTGAAACATGAAATCATCAACCCTTAGCCTTAGGCTTAGCAGATGATATTGACAAAAAGCAAAATACTTACGCATACTCTATGATGGAGGTAAGTGGTGCGTCTGTCTCCATGAACTCGTTTGCGTTGACCTTGTGGATGATAGTGCCGTTAGGGAGAGACACAATCATCATTACAGGAAATTTATAGTTTGATAGAAAATGTTTAGCCAGCTTGCTCGCCTCAGGCTGATGAGTATCTTTTTCAAGATCCTGCAAAAATGACAAAATATCTAATTAGTTTGTAACTCTACAAAGTGGGGCTTTCATTGTGGAAAAGTTTATAACCCTGCTGATGACAGGGCTGTGCAACAAAATAAAACTTACAACACCAAATACATAAAAAGCAACTTTACTTCTGATTTCTCTTTCTTAACCCAGTGTTAGAGCTATCTCTGTTAAACCTTTTTATTGAAATTCTCTGTGATAATTCTGAATCATAAATGTTTCTTTTCTTGTGAAGCATCCAATATCGTCATTAAATCAAATTTACTTGGTGAACTACAAAAGGTGATTTCAAAATTGGAATGAAGATATTTTTTTGATATTAAAAAGAGTAATGTATGCATTATTCCTGCAAACTAAAAAAGGCAACTAAGTGTGGACCCCCTGCTGTGACTGTTAGATCCATCGCAGTATTGAGAGGCGACTAATGAGACATTCCGTAGCAAATTGGAGATTTTTCACATTTACCGGGCCAGATTTCCACATGCACATGCACATGTTCCACGTCTTTGATATCTCTCATTGACTCACTTTATATGATAGTGCATCTTGCGCAAGAATAGGTCATCTACATCAGCGTTCCTTGTCCGCGATTCTCTCAGCTTAATTGCTGCCTTCGGCTGTCTTTAGCCAAGGGGACTATTGGTTTTATATAATAGCTATATTTTCAATTATAATATATCAATTCTATCTTCTTGTAATATGATGTATATGTACATGTAACTGTTCTGTTTCACTGTGTCTTGAAAAAGGAGCGGGTCGCTCCGAAAATTTGACAACCTAAACTTGTCCACACTGTTGGAATTATTTCTTTGCCCCATATATATATACCTAGTATATAACTACTGGATATCCTTTCATTGCCTGTTTATGTTGACATAATTTTTGGAAAAATCATATACCAACTAGAATTGTAAACAACAGGCTAACCAATACCCCAATAATTGTAATACGCTTAGATACCGTTTAACCATTTGCAATGAAAACTAAACTGCATTGTTAACATGTATACAATCATTAAAATCTATACAGTACTTCAGGAGAAGCTGTCGAGACTTTCTTACCTTCAAATCAGCGATGAGGAACCAACTGCTGATGAAATTCTCCTGGAGGAGAGAAACAACGGGCGGACTTTCCAGGGACGTTTCCCTGAGAGTCCGCCCGGAACCTCAGCAACTCTGATCATCCAGTGCACCCCAAAGTAATATGGAATGCACCAGCTTCCTCTCCTCCTTTGCTTTCTCAAACGAATTAGTGAAGTTGAAATACTCCACCTACAAAAAGTAATTTTGATCATTGAAACAGAAATATTTAACTTTCACATATCACATACACAGTCATACAAGAATTTTTAAATGTAATTACTAACTTGTTCTTCAATTGCAACTTTCCATTTTTACTAAATAACAATAATACTAATTTGAGGTTCTTATATACCGCTTTATCACAATCTAGGCCGTAGGTCGTCTCAAAGCAGTTCACAAATTGTTATCTGTGGTTATGGGGCCTTTGCAATCAGCCAATATCTTTCTCAACTCACTGGGGAGCATACAGTCGGTGCTCCAGTTTCGGTGCTCACAGCTAGCATTAAACAATACCAACTGCGTACACTGGAACAAGCAGAGTAAAGTATCTTGTTCAAAGATACAACACAGTGCCGTGACGAGACTCGAACTCGCAACCCTACCATTAGATTACCGTGCCTTCGTTCATAGGAATATCTCTATAAAGTTCCTTCTGAACATTGCCACACTCCTTTTTAATGACAAAATTCCATAGCACACATGATGGCAGTATAACAAAGCACTCTTTACAATGTCTCACCTGTTTAAATGGATACATCTTGACTTCCATGTTTTTCCTGGCCTCTGTCATAGTTATCTCCCCTGTCCACTTAATGTCCTTGACCTTGTCTTCCATGCTGAGGTCAACAGGAACCTCTAAGTCCTTCTGGTAGAGGTTTTCACTTGTGAGGGGTACGGAGGGAGCTGTAATCGTCACCTCCATCTGTGGCTGGAAGCCGATATCTACCTCCATATTCTCACCTTCCAGAGGACCGTTCAACCACTCCATGTCTGTAGACATATTTTAATTTTTGTGTTTAGAAAGAAAATTTTCTTTTAAGTTATTTCCTACCTTTTCCTCCCATAACCACTTCAAAATACAAAGCACAAACTTGATTTATTTTACAACACTTTTGAAATAAGTTTTTTCTAACTAATTTGAAATAAGTTTTTTCTAACTAATTTAGCTTATTATTCACCCTGATGGAACCATGCAGATCTAGAGGGTCATAATTTGGGAGGAAACATGGAGAAAACCCAACTAGTCAGCCAAGAGACCCTATACATTTTCACATCTGATCGGGGTATCAAACCCCAGCTGTTCTGGTTATAGGCGAGTACGCCACCTGATCAACCACTATATTTTACTCTGAAGCAGTGAATAGATAATCTAGGAGTAAGTAAATCTTCAGGTAATCTAAATGTGGGCGATTTTTCTATACAAAAATATAGTGTTAGATATAGTCACATGAAACTCTCTGCACTGCCTTGAGGATCAATGAATCTTACCGATATTCAGCTTGTTTTCTGTGGGAACATACATATGGAAGTGTACGATCTTTTTACGGTCCCGAGACATCACCAGGCTTCCGGTAAACTGTCCCGGTGTGTACCAAAACGGGTAAAACGGTGGTTCGTTCAGCTGGAACTCTCCATGAATTCTGAAGACAGAATTACATATTGTGAATCACGCATTGAAAAATTACCCTTGTGATGTTAAAATATGCCTTTAGAGACCACTCTTGTGATATTAAATTCTGCCATCAGAAAACACCATTATCCCTACCACCACTGTAGACCATAATGGACTCATCCATATCAATGCATGAAAGAGTCTACTCAAGTAACATAGGGGTGAAAGGGTTAAGATGTTAAACCCAGCCTTTAGAGACCACTCAAGTATTAATAATATCTACTTTGAAAGTTGAGACCATCCCTGTTATTTTAAAACCTGTCTTAGGAGACCACCATTACCAAATTAAAACCTGCCTTGAGACCACTCATGATATTAAAGAATGTCTTTGATGATCAAAGGATACATTTGGCATCATGTTACTAGAAATATTGGATATTATTTTAACAGAAACATCGGGCATTATTTATCTAGAAACACTAGATATTAATTGTTTTATTATTTGCAAGATCTGGCATTATTTTATCAGAAACGTAATTATCTTATACTTTGTCTCACCTGAATGCTATGTCCACATACTCATCATTAAAGGCCCGGACACACGCTACAGCTCCCTGGGGAGAGAACCGGTTCCGGATGAATGGACGAGGATGGAACATGTTGAGCATGCGATGAATGACAACGAGGCTCTCCTCCAGCTGTGGGGGGTAGTACCGGTTACTTGACATGTGGTTCGTACCGTGATTACCCGGACTGTTCTCGTAGATGAAGTACACTTCACCCAGACTCGACATCGTTATGTTTTTCTTCGGGAAGAACGACTTGAAGTGTTTCACCCCGAGGTTTGTCCACTCAATGTTGGGCTTTGTCCATCCCTTCAGTCCAGCCAGTGAGTCGAGTCCGCCACCAACAAACTGGCAAGATTGATTAGATTACACATGTAGTTTTATTACATATCAGATCGACACTTGAAATGAAACCTTATCATATATATAATTGACGCTGACAATTTGAAGATCTTGCATTTTGGCCTAATTTGTTCTCCTACATTGTGAAACTATGATAATTTCAGATAAGTGTTTTTTCCAACATTACTTGGCCAATTGCAATCATACAGTATGTACCATTATATTTATATAGGTCTATGATAATTCGGTTCTCCAGTTGCCAATGTCATCTTGGTTTAAAAATTGACAGCTAAACATTTTCAAGTTTTGACAAGGATTAACATAAAACACTAAATTTCAAATTGTTCATGTATACAACCAGTTTAGCCATTCATACAAATTTGTATGAATAGTTTTTAAGATTCTTTCCCTTATAAATTTGTAAATATTACACAGCTGAGTCTTATTATCAATTCCAAATTTTCATTTGTTGAATTAATCACTCAAAAGGAGATATATTTTACTAAAAACATGTTTAATGATCTTGGAGTTATAAAGAAAATGAACCAATGGACCCAGAAATGAAAATGGCAACGCGGTCATGAGCAGGGCATTTTATCTTATAAGTTCATCCAGAGTTGAACCCCAAAAATAATGTGCTCCTAATTAACCAACGAGATAAAAAGCATTTGATCACATCCACGACTAAAAATAAAAATTATACATATGGAGCTTCGACCATTAATTACCTGTAAATATTTAAACTTGCTAGATAACAAGGCTACTATAACCCATCAACAGTAAATCGTGACAGCCATTAAGTTAAGTTAACAGAGGATCAGTTTCTGTCAATACATGCATACAACATTATAAGGTAGAAATTTTAGGTGGACAACTTTGGTGGGTGCAGTGGATAGCGCATTCATCTTTCACAAACAAATTGGCTTTGGTTCAACCAGAAAAGGTATGGGGTCGCCTGACAAACAACCTGGGAGTTTTCAAGGTACAAATCCATAACTTAAAATTGTTCATATATAAACTTTATTTATTTTACAACGATTATGAAACAAGTTTTATCAACTTATATTAATCACTCTTGTTGGCCCGGATGTAAGCGTGTGGGGGGGGGGTTTAATGTGGGAGGAAACCGGAGTACCTGGAGAAAACCCACGCCAGTGGTCGGACAGGTGACCCAATACCTTTTCACGTCTGATGGTGCAAGGCAAGTGCGCTATCAACTGCGACCACAAGACCTCCATAAAAAAACATCATAGGAAAGCATAACTGCAGATGTCACAGAATGTTTTTTCCTTATTGATTTTTTTATCTGTAGTTTTGGGATCACTTAAATATAAAAGGAAGAAAATACTGATATACTCACCGTCTCGTCCAAATCTTTGGTCATTGTTTCCAGAAGAAGTGGCTTGAAATGAGCCTTGACTGTGATAACCTCGTCATCGTCCTGAATTTCCTGTTTAAACTCAGGTGGGGCTGAGACCTATAGACAACATTTCAAATACACATCATCTTTCAAATTTAAAAAAGACATATATGTATTATACACAGGTTGCTTTTTGTGTAATAGAATGTGGATTTTTTCATCCTCAAAATATTCTAGATCTACTCAACCACATTCTATAGACTACATTAAGAATTTAATTGGTTAGAATTTTATATGCAAAATAAAACTTGTAGAATGATTTTTTCCCCATATATGCCTTTCAATTTCATCTCTCCCAAGAACTTTGGGTATTTTTCTTTTTAAGTGTAGAAATATGTTCCAATTAACACTTTAGCAAAATATTCATTACTTCAAAATCTATTTTAATGATTGGTGGACACGATATACATGTTTGTCAACTCTCCCTATTCAAGAGGGAGACTCCTTATCATGGACCTTAAAGATAAGCATTTTTCCATTTTCAGCCATTAGATTTGCTAAACAATAAAACTATTCATTTTTTCTAAGATCTGATGGTTTCATCTGAAAGAACAACTCAAATTATGTAATTTTTAAGGGTTATTTTGTCTCTAAGGGAGTGCATACTCACATTTTATATATTTCTTTTATTTTGAGCATGCAGAATCTCCCCCATGGAAATTTCAAAAGGTTTGCAAGTACACATGTCTTTGAGGTAAAAATGAATCATATTTAACTGCCTGTTTGTGCATGATCTTGAACAAGTTGAGGTTCTTCGAAATTCATGCAAGCATTTTACAGTCTACTGAACAGGAATGATTTTTAATGACATTGCACAAATTTTTATTGAGCCATCTAAATCTAGATAAGAAAACTTTATATGTACAGTACTTTGCTACAATTGGTCTTCCTGAAATTGCCCGACACTGACTTAAACAATTGTTTAAATACCTGTAAAATTCTAGACTTGTTTTGTCAAGTTTCAATGATTCACACATTACGTGATCATGACTGATTATACATGTATAACTGTGTGGACTTTTAAAGATCTCAGGTATCCCACTGCAGACAAATACAAGAACATTCATGATCACCTATAGGTTTTTTTCTTTCAATATAATAGCTAGGCCAGACAAACAATTTTAGGGTAGGTTACAAGTTTTAGTTTTAAAGATAATTTTATGTGGTGTATATATAGGAGTATTCTTGACTTTAGCAGTGCTTCTTTGAAAATTGCCTTCAAAAGTTTAGGGTAGACACAAAAAATTAGGGTAGGTAGGGGTTACCAGAAATACCAAATATGTTTTGTTTGGTCATACAGTAAACTCCCCTTACCTAGGTAAGTTATTTAAGACTTTACCGTAGTGGGATAGAGCAAGGTATTTACATTATCAGATCATTTAGCTCCTCAGTTGAGTCAACATATTGTGAGTGAAGGTCAAGAGTCTGAATCCTGGTCTACTGGCCCTATTGCATTTTTTACTCTCAGATTGTTATATTTTGTACTATCTTTATTACTACATCAGTAACATGTAGTATTTTTTCATAAAGGTTCCACAAGATAAAAGTATGGATTTCTTTTCAGATAAGATTTTTTAATAAGCTAACAATTGTCAATTTGTCAAGCTGCTAAAAAGAATCTCCAATTCATAATCAGTTTTTGGAAGAGTACAGTGATACAGGGATCCTTAACTGTGTTTTGGGCAAACAATGTCACATATTATGTTTTTGCTTCTGGTAGGTAGACAAAACTTAAAATATATTTTCACAAGGGTCATAAATATAGTGTTCCTGACATGATCAGTGCTGCAAGTTTAAAATAAGCTAGGAAATCCTGATATTTTACCCTAAAATTGAGCATTTTTAACCAATGGATTTGCAAACTAAATTCCTATTTTGTAAGATCTGATGATTTCGTCGTACAGAACAGATGCCATTTAAACGTGTTATTTTTACCTTAGGGTGTACATACACACATTTTAATTATTTATGATTTTTATTCTGAGTATGTTTTATATATCTCCCCGATGGATATTTAAAATTATTTACCAAGTATGCTTATCATCATGACATGCCAGATGCCCAATGGTTAGTGATTTTCCCCACTGGGCTAGCTTAATGACTGTGACTGGCCAATGTAGTGAAAATTAACATTCAGCTGTGAACCTGCATTGAGAGCTTAGCTTGTTTCAGGACACTATACTGCTAGCCCGTGTGACAGGAAACTAATAAGGTTAAATAACGTACAATGTTCAGCTGACCATTGACTTGATCCCCTTTCCTACGATTTCCTGTGAATAATCATATGATCTAGGCGTATTGATCAAACGCTTAGTTTTCTCACTATGGAATAAGATCTCAAGCGCACAAGTATACCTCGGACTCAAGGTCAACAGTTTTCTGACAAACACATACGTGTGTTCTGTCAACCTAACTTGTAGCTAGGGGCTGGTCATTTCAGCCAGGATGTTTTAGACAACTGTTTAGAAGTTACAATTATAAGGCGACAGTTAGGGCTGCAACGATCCTCCTCACATGATCGGGTAATATTACATTAAGAGCTGTTTGTAATGAATTAGCTTCATAGTATCAACAAATTAAAAAGAATATATATACATTTACTGAAAAATAAATCTAAAGTACAATTTTTATTTATTGTAATGGTAAACAATAATTCACCGTCAGAAGAGTGGTTTCGAGCCAACTTACATTGCGATATTGTCAAAGCATTGTAAGAAATAAATGTCAATTAAAGTATAAATAACATTCAACTTGCCACTTAATGAATGTTAATTTACAGTGTGCATTTTGAAACAAAAACTCAACTATGAATTTGGCTTGTTTTTGAAATTTTAATCCAACTTTGCTAGTAATGGTTTAGCACCGTGACAAAACCCCAGGACCTACAAAGTTTTAGACAGGAGAACTGATAATGATCTGGTACATTTTCATTTATCCTTTTTGAACAATGTATATATATATATAAGTCTAACTGCGACCAAGACCACATTCTGATTGGTTGATTGATTGATGTGGCTTCCCATCCTTGTTCCAGGTATATAATTGAGCCTTGTACTTATTTGGTTGCCACAGGTTGTAACAGGACCAGGAAAATGCAACAGCAGGAAACAGTTTTGATACTAGATTTGACTTTATGGTAACTAACTCAGCGACGTGTTACTTCTCGCATGCCATTTGACCTGCAGTTATTCCAGCTCTGCTCCATATATATACATTGTATGAATTATTTCTGCTCATTTCTGCCCAAGTTATAAAGAATGTAAGAATATTAAAGAGTATATAAAACATATACTGTATAACACAAATTATTTGTGGGTATTTTTCTTCGTGGTTTAAAGCTTTTTAGAACGTTTTGTAGTACAAACTTTCGTGGATATCCATCCTATCTTAACAAACAGTTAAGATTACTGCTGTAGTAGCATGTTCTCCATATACCCATTGTCAAGTTTAAAAAAATAATTATTGCGAAATACATTTCAGGTAAACCACAGGAGTCTGACGTTTAATCAATATAAGTATAACAGTCTATATATATAACAAAAATACCATGTATACTAGAGAAAATTATACAGTACAGGGTATTTTTTTTAAATATAGATGGTTATAATTATATTGATTAAACGTCAGACTTCTGTGGGTAAACTGAAGCGCTGTAATTAAGGAGGTGCTGAAGAGCATTACAAGCTTCGGTTTACCTGAAATGTATTTCGCAATAATTATTTTTTTAAACTTGACACTGCATACTGTATAACATGAAATATTCAAAAAGAAATATTCAAAAAGAAATTCAATACGGCCTTTTCAATAATTACTCACATTAAATCCGCTACCGGCCAATCTATGATACAGGGCTTCATACTCTTCAATTGACAGCTTTCCATCTTTGTCGAGATCAAATTGGAGGAACAATTCTGTGGCCTCCTCTCCAATGGACACTTTCACTGCCGTAATAGCATTCTCTCCATACCCATTGTTTAGGCCGTAATATTTCTTCCAAATAACATCACCCATGTAACCGCCAAGTCCAACAAAAATTATACCACATATGATTGTCACCAAAATCAACATCCATTTTGGAACAGCTAAGACAATTCTGTTAGAAGGAACATAAATGATTTCCTCGCCCTGCTGTGGTGCTTGTAGTATTATTTGTTGCGGAGTTTGAGCCGGGGCCGGTTGATTGTCTTGTTGAACATCTTGTGTATCTGGACTTTCAGGAGTCTCCTGTTGCGTCGTCGGAGAAGCTTGTGTCTTCTGCTTGCCTTTTCTATTCCGCAAGCCTGCATCCCCTGGGGTAGGGGCGTCTCCCCCTCCCTCGGGAGGCTCCGTTGTAGCGTCTTGCTCCGACATGGGAAGCAAATGAGCTACCAACTATCTGTCACGTCCGCACGCGAGTTCACACACGTAGGCTACGCTTTATTTACACTTCCGTGTCTAAGAGATCATCCGGTGGCGACAGAAAGAATGCCCAATATCTGCCTTTTATATACAATTAAAATGGTATTTTATGATATTTTTATGTTTTAAATGATTAAAACTATTATAAACAAACATATATTTTTATTAACACACACACTTCATAGACAAAAACGTTTATGAATTAAGTTAATTTTATATAATGTGTGGGACAATATTTTAGGTAGGACAATATTTAAGGTGGTACAAATTCGCTCCGCACCGTTTATCCACCCAGAAAAAAAAATCAATATCATTGTTTTTACGCTAGCACAGCGAAGACGTGATATATAATGCACAGTTGTTTTACTTTAAAGCCGAAAGCAATAATTATGCACGATTACATTTCTTTTGAACTTAATTAATGTTTCTGGTTTGTCTAAATGATTACAATTAGTTCGAAAACAATGCATGACTTTACTTGAATGATTCCACTTCCTGTAGGTGGACTTTGTAGTTACTGGTCAGGGTACCAACGTATTCTCGAATATGTGTTTAATGTACGCAAATGGTGGTGCCGTTCAAATTAAAATACGATGGTTGTTGTCTTTGAATACATCAATAAACTAGTTCTCTATCAACATGAGCATCCGAGGTCTATGGATCATTTCCATTAAAAGTTCCCATCCTGATCAAAGTGAAAGTAGGCGTCTGCTATTTTCCAGGTGAGTACTGTATTGATATTAAACATTACTGTTTGTGCGTCTCGGAATTTTACTAATGGCATATGCACTTTAAAAAATAACATTGTGTTGTTAGCAATGTATACATTTACGACTGATCTGAGTAGTTATAATCGACATGCTTATGAAGAATAACTTATGAAGTTGTATATTTACATGTATCTGGTACTTTGCATAAATTTAAATAAATTGACATACTTGTGCTATATCAAATGTATGTACAGTTCAATAAAATGATATATACAATACGAAAATTTGCAATAATGTAGTACATGGACTACATGTACAAAGTTATTACCATAGTCATAATTGAACACAGTTGGACAAATGACAAGGAGATCTTTTAAAGTTATGGCCAACTCTATTTCATACACACACTTATACTGTCCAGTTATTTTTCACTCTCTTGAAAACCAAAATTCAAACCCTTTGTTTGGTGTTGATAGGTATTATGATAATTTATGAAAAAGGAATAGAGTAAATGCACTAAATGAATTATGGACAACATTTCAGCAATTCTGTTAGCTTTAGGATAAGCATCTATATTGCTCTAATAAAGAGCATTTTAACAGACAAACAAATGCTGGATTACTGCAAATACATACAGTGACAGTTTTAGGTTTATGATTATTTTCACCGGGAAATGAACATGATTATTTTTTGGTCAAATACCATTTCAGAACTACCAAACTAGAGACCCAATATTGAAAACTTTGCACAAAGTAATACAAGATGGATACAGTATTAAAATCGTCAAAAATACACCCTCATACAGTACCAACAGGTTGAAATGTGTTACCATTGGCACCAGTATTGAAGAGGCCATCTTCTACAAATATAATTCATATTAAACAAATCTTAATTGCCATACATTTTACAGAATTGCATTGGATATTTGATAATAGAAATAAACAAGAAGAAGAAAACCAGAAATACCAAACTCTGAGAGTGAATCTACTCCCAATCTTACACTTTACCAATGTTGCTATCAAGAAATTGTTAATGCTTAGCATCAAAATAAAAAGAAACAACCTTATAGTGAGAAATACATTTGTAACCCTAAGCGAGAAAAACTCATATATACTTTATCTCCTACCATGTGTAAGGGATATCACTCCAAGGCGAATAAAAAGCTCTAGAGCAGAAATCTTCTTTACAACTATTACTGGTGCAGTGGTATCCGTTACTTTAAAGAACTATAGTCATTACATTATATCACAACAGGCACTTCCCACTTGTCGAAAAGAAAGTGAAATTGCTTGAGAAGGACAACTACATCACTGTGCCTACAGTACCAGAGTTTGTCAATGGACTACTGTTTGAGCTGGGCCACAAGGATGGTATCGATAAGGTAAGAAATTCATATGTAAAGCGTTCCCAGGTTGTTTTCTTTCCTAAAAAATGTTAGTGAAGAGTGTCAGAGACCAACATCTGGATTTCTATAGTCTATATTACATTTGCACTGCAACCCACTATATGAACATTACCAGCAGGGATGCATTTCATTTGAGTATGAAAGGAAAAACTCTCGTGACGTAACACGTGGTGATTTTATTGAAATAGGGCTGTTCCGCCAAAGTTGTTTAAAGGACAACGCATAAACAAAACACAGTAAATTAATTAGTTATTTAAGAACAAATAAATAAATTTAAACATTTGTTCTATAGTAAAAATATAAATGTATGTACTGATAGGTGGTTTTTAAAATTTTCATGACGGTATGAACGCAAAACGGTTACATCCATATCAAACATGAAGCCCCGTTCAATCTCTATATGGTCTCACATTGCAAAATGGTTAAGATCCCTGTCCCACTGCACGGTGATTTTTCCTATATGCAGTAACCTCACTACAACTTCAGTTGGATTTAACTGTAAAACAATTGTTTACATAGATGTGTGTTGATTATAATTAAATTTTTGAAAAATTGAAAAATAATTGGAAAGAGAACACTTTATCTTTTCAATTTCATAACTTTTTAATTTATCAAAACAGTTTTGATAAATTACATTTTTATCTATTACCACAGTTTATCACTGCCAGAGATACCTGCGAGAAGTCGGAACAGAAGCCGGTATATGAGGTGATGACCAGTGCCGGACCAATATGGCCGGTCGTCGTAGTAGAACAGGTATGCTCTTCATCATGCAGGTAGAGATTGATGTTTGCGTTGAAAATAAAAAATCATCTGCCTTTTTTTTTTTTTTAATATATATGTACATGTATTCAATATCAATCTAAAACCTTCAAATGTGATTTTTTTATCATTCTAATAACTGCAATCACCTCAGGCTTTCTATCATCCTTTTTATTAGTGCAACAGGTTATCACAAATATTCATTATTAGTTCTGGAACTGAAGCATATACATATTTCAAATTTTAAGGTACTTTTAGTGTGCTTCTTGGAACCTTTAATTTGGCAACTGTTTTCTATCCGTTACAGAGAGGAATCGTGTATTGTTGTCTCCCCTTGGTGACACAAGGTGTCAACACTAGGCCTCCACTCATACAGATGTAAGTAGACAGCTAAACAGGTGTAAGTTGTAGTTATCAAGCTATCTAATACATGTATATAAATATGCCAGAAGTTTGATTGTCTTGAACGTTTATTTATATACTTATGGGAATACAGAATACCTTCTAGATAGGATTCACATCATTTGTATCAGTTCAGAGCAATTCTCATGAGATGACATGTAATTTGTCACATACTGCATATCTGACATGTACTTCTTTTATTATAAAAATGAAAAAATACATCAAGTGAATTTGATTGTTGATGGGGATTGATCTCCTGTACCTACAGACCGGGTGTAACACTTGGCTTCTCCCTTCTGTGTGGACTGTCCGACTACCTCCGCCAGTATACAGCTGCTGAGGTAAATATCCGTAAGGTTCAACCTTACGAATTGTGGGGCAAAACTAAACCAACAATTACAATATATGTTAACGTCAGTTCATGTGACTTGATTGTTACTCGGAAAGCAATGATAACTGGATGTAAAATGAGGTGTGAACTTGTTGGCACCTTAAACATTTATCGCAACCAAACGTGTGTCAGAAAATTAACCTTTTCTAATTGGTTGAGCTTATTGATATGAGAATCTCAAAGAATTTTCTGTTGTATGGGATGTTTTTTTAAACGAGTTTTGCAATGTCAGTAAGATGGAATTGGAAAGAGATCCTTTTTTTTGTCCAATACTCAACCATTTGTCACAGATTTTTAATTTTAAATAGCTCGCCAGAAGCTTTCTTAAATAAATAATTTGTTTTGACTGGTTTCGTAAATCTCATATGAAAAGAAAGTCATTTAAGATCCAACATCAGGTACAATTGTATAACATAGCGAAACATTGTTTTGATGATTTTATTACATTGCCTAGTATTCTGAGTATGCGATAAAAAGTATTCCCAACATAAGAATTGATATTGACACTAGCATCTGAAAAATTCCTTAACCAATGGTTGTCCATATTTTGGACATAATTTTAGTGTCTAAATACTAGCCCGAGTTTCCTACGGCCCTGACACCAGGGCCTGTATTCATGAAACCGTTCTCATGATCAAGCCTGGATTTTGTGCTCAAGTCTAATTTCTTGTTCCAGTTATAAGTTAAAAAAATAAATATGATTTTGTCATTGATTTGGGAAACATTTAAAGAGACTTAAAGGCAAATGCTTTTTTCAATGATCACATGATTTAAGCGAGTTACAAGAAAGTTAGTTTGAGCACAGAATCCATGCTTGAGCATGAAAATGGTTTCATGAATACGGGCCCAGACTTAGACATTTCGACAGTTCGATGTCTGGTGTTGGCCACCTGACATCTACCTGTCAAAATGTCTTAAGTCTGGTGTCAGGGCCAGAGGAAACTTGGGTTATCTATATACATGTATGTGTTACCAATTATGCATTTCCTTTCTCAGATAGCACAGAAAAGCAGTCTATTAAATGTGTACCTTAACACTGCTGCTCCGTTTGGGAAGCCCGTTGATGTCAGTCCAGACACAGTGATGTCCAAAGTCCACAACAAACCGAGTCTTTTATCGAAAACACAAAAGGTATGTACCGTATTCCAGGAAACTTTCAACCTGTCAAATATTCATCCTTCGCCAATGAAATCCATGTTGGCCCTTAACACAGAACTAATATTGTATGTTGTATACTAGTATTAACTCTCATGTTAAATTCGCCCTCATTGGTGTGGGCAAAAAAGGCAAAAGGTAAACTACAGTAAATATTTCCTGGTTTACAGTATATGCTGTGTACATTGTATGACATTACATACATGTACTTTGTATGAGATTACATACATGTACTTTGTATGACAATACAGACATGTACTTTGTATGACATTACAGACATGTACATTGTATGACATTACATACATGTACTTTGTATGACATCACATACATGTACTTTGTATGACATTACATACATGTACTTTGTATGACAATACAGACATGTACTTTGTATGACATTACAGACATGTACTTTGTATGACATTACATACATGTACTTTGTATGACAATACAGACATGTACTTTGTATGACATTACAGACATTTACTTTGTATGACATTACAGACATTTACTTTGTATGACATTACAGACATGTACATTGTATGACGTTACAGACATGTACATTGTATGACATTACAGACATGTACTTTGTATGACATTACAGACATGTACATTGTATGACATTACAGACATGTACTTTGTATGACATTACAGACATGTACATTGTATGACATTACAGACATGTACTTTGTATGACATTACAGACATGTACATTGTATGACATTACAGACATGTACTTTGTATGACATTACAGACATGTACATTGTATGACATTACAGACATGTACTTTGTATGACATTACAGACATGTACATTGTATGACATTACAGACATGTACTTTGTATGACATTACAGACATGTACATTGTATGACATTACAGACATGTACTTTGTATGACATTACAGACATGTACTTTGTATGACAATACAGACATGTACTTTGGGGTCTTATGTAGATAGTTTATGTTGGTACAGCAATGGTTGATGGAGGGTCCTGGGTTGGAATCCTTGTCTGACCATTAACATTTAAGGATTGCATCTTGCTTTGGTTGATTTCATGAGTTGGTCTTGAAACAAGTTTAATATGAACTGCGAAACATATCAGATATCTCTTTGCCTTTAATAAACTGTTGTATAAATAATATTGATGTTTGTCCTCTTCTTCAGTAGTTGTGTAAATCAGTGTTGATGCCTGTGCTTGTAGCAACCTGCCTGGAAACCTGTACTACACAAAGGGAAGAACCAAGTGTACCTCGTCGTCACCGAGTACATCCGCGCCAACCAGGTAACTATGACAACGCAGTTGGCTCATATTCCTTCTTAGATGCGGCAAGATTTGGGATGGTAGCATTTTCCGGTGATTAATATGCTGTAAGACTCCATGGAATGTGCTATATATACAGACAGTGAAACTCATCTAAGTAATCTGACCCCTGAGTAATCTGACATTCTGTCAAAACTAACACACAGCTGTAATCTCTTGTCTTATAAAAATACCAAATAAACCTATGTACTCTGATTCCCTTTCTAATCCAAATAATTTGCCACACTTTTCAGGTTGTCAGGTAAGACAGGTTCCACTGTATATATGTATTGTTTTGTAGGTTTTAAAATACATATACTTTCTTTGATAAGTAGTTCCAATTATAGGTTAATTATATGTACATTGAAGAACATGTATTGATTTTTTTGGCAGAATTGGTGTGACGTTTTTTAAATACACGAAATAATTGGAACTCAAGATTTATAACTAAATGATAAAGCAGAACACACTAACTTCATCTGCTTGTACCTATACTTTACAGTACAAGGGAGATAACTCCTGATGAGTTTGATCTGTACTGACATTACAAAGGAGAAATCTATTGTGTCTTGTAGTGTAAGGGAGAGAACTCCCGATGTTTGGTGTCTGTTCAGATCTATGATGAATCTATCTGGTTGTATTACGGTATAACAAAGAGAAAACTCCTGATGTTTGGTGTCTGTACAGATCAATGATGTATCTATCTGGTTGTTTTACAGTATAACAAAGAGAGAAAACCTGATGTTTGGTGTCTGTACAGATCTATGATGTATCTAT
>NW_018408742.1:1818042-1850481 GCF_002113885.1 Mizuhopecten yessoensis | reverse complement strand
ACTCGCCCTGAACGCATTTCAACTTGATGTTGGAACTTTGAAAGTTTATCAATTTGACATTCAATAGAGCACTCCCAAATCGCATGGAGATCTCAGCTAGCTACCGGTTTAATATTGCGTTGATTTTCGATGTTTTCTCATGGCATACTTATGTTTTGAACAGGACAGGATTATTGAATACAGCGAACTGTATATCCAATACGGCGCAGGTGAAGCGCAACTCGCGATATGACATTCGGTTACCGTGTGACCAATGGTAAGGTAAAGAGCAAGTTGCCAATCTCTTTCAAAGGGCTGTCGCACTAGGGCCGCGTTCCTACGGCGTCCAAGAAAAATCCAGAACGCGGCAACGCAGTGGCATCGCAAGTGAACGTGGTGGCACCGCCAGTGAACGTGGTGGCATCGCAAAGAACGCTAAGTGACGGCGCGCACTTTGAGCATGCCCAAAACAAACGCTATCGCTCGGCGTTCTGATAAGAGCGCAGTGGGATCGCCGTGAGGTCGCCGTAGCAGCGCAGTTATAATTAGGTCTCATACGTATACAACGCCACAGGATCGCTGCGGGTGCGCACAGAGGTCGCAGTGTGAACGCAATGGTTATCGATGCCGCTTGAACGGCGATCGTAGTGTTCTCTGAGATGACACTGCGTTTCTACCGTGCTGATACGGCGCTGATACGGCGCGTCTACGGAGCTTAAAGGACTTTTATTTTTCTTACCTTGCTCTAACAACAACTGTACGGAGGCGCCACGGCGATCATTGCGCTTCTACCGCGTCAATCGGCAGGGAAAGATTTTTGTATGGTTGGTTCATTGTCATACGTTTGTATGACAATGAACCAATGAAGATTTTTGTATGGTTGGTTCATTGTCATACGTTTGTATGACAATGACAATGAACCAACCATACAAAAATCTTTCCCTGCCTTCTTCACCTTTCTACCTCTTTTGGTGGGCATGATCTCAACTGTTCGAGAGCAAATGGAAGAATGGAGAACTGATGGAGATAGCGTTTTTATAGTTAGTGCAAAACAACAAGTCGTCAGCGCAATGTGAGCGCCGTGATAGTGCAGTGCACATGCAGTGCACGCGCTGTGACAACTCTATGCACACAGTGGAACCACCGTGAGAGCGCCATGAGAGCGCAGACAATCGCTAACTAGAACTCCGTAAGAACGAGGTAGAACACCATTGAGCTCCGTAGAATCGACAAGGTCGCTGTGAGAACGCCGAAACATCGCCATCTTCATGAAAAATATCATTTTTTCCTACGATCTCACGGCGCTTTGGGAAATTTAACAATGCCGTGCAATCGCAGTGGCAACGCGGCTAGGTGTAACAGGGGTTTTATATATACGTCTCTGATGCCCATAAACGTTTTTATGTCATTATGAAGTGATCTTTTTACATTATGTTCCTCTTAATGACAAAGAGTGTTTTGCCATCATGTCATTTTTTTGTACTTAAGTGCAAAAAACATTGGTTTACACTTAAGTGCAAAAGAATAATAGAAAACTTTTATCACTGAAGTGTAAGAAAATACGTTGTTTTTTTGGGGGGGGGGGGGGGGATTGAATGCAAAAGAATAAATAGTTAATGATTACTGCATAATGACAAAATTTATTTTGCCATTATGTCAAGAACTTTGTACGTACTTAAAAAAATCTAAAAAAGTGCTAAATTGGTACAGTTTATGACCGAGTACTCTATTAATCCTTTCTGGCAAAATTTAAAAGCATCTATTGATAGTGCATTAGATATATCTCAAAATGTAGTCATTGTTGGCGATCTACACGTTAATTTACTTACTGTTTCTAATAACCATGCCTTTATTGATTTTATTAACACATTTCCTTAAAAAACATTTATAAATGAACCTACAAGAATTAGTCCATCTAGATCTAGTTTACCTGACCCCATTTTACTATCAGATTCACTTACTTGTAATTAATATGGGCCTCTTGTATACAATCCCCATCAACTCACTATAAGGAACCCCCTTAATACTCCTTTGAATCAATCCATTCGACATAAACTTTTCTTTCAAAGTACTTCTTCCGATAACCATAAGGCACAGAGTCGAGCCGTTTAAAATGTAGATTGCTGCGATGAAAAGCCAGTCGATCTCATCAAATACATCACTTAGTCCAATGTTGTGGTCACAGGGGTCAAATACTTTTAGATACAGAGAGCAACTTCTCACACAAAACTATAAGGCACAGATTCTCCGAGATATTCTGTCTGCAGCTTGCTGTGATGAAGGACCATTCAACATCGTCTTAAAATCTTAAACTTAAAATCTTGCCCAGACAAACTTTTTCAAAGGTTCAGGTCAAAGGTCAGAGAATAATAAAGCTTTCCACTCAGTAAGAAGTAATGAGATTAGGTTATTTAAAGGTTTATACATATCTGACCAAATGTGATCTTGAAAGTGGGTCAAGGTCATTCAAATGCTCCTTCATCCAAATATCAATATTCTGGGCCTCATCGTTATTCAGAAGTAGATGCTGTATTATCACTCAAACTCACAGTCACTTTGTATCAGATAAGTAACAAGTAGAACAATGGGCCTGCATCGCTCACCTGATATTCATCTCACACTTGTAAACTTAAAAGAGATCTAAAATAAAGCTATAGGCAAAATATCAGTATTTATGACTATGAGTCATTCAAAACAACCTGTTAAAAGATTTTATAACATTTGACCTCTGTGAACTTGAAAGTTGAACAAAGTCATTACGTTGAACACACTTTATAGCCCTTCATCCAAGCATGCTACTAGCCAAATATCATCACCCTGAGCGTTTTGGTTATTCAGAAGAAGTTGTTTTAAGATTTTTACATATTTGACCCCTGTGACCTTGAAAATGGTTGAAGGTCATTTGTTTGAACAAACTTGGTAGTCCTTGATCCCATTTTGCTGCTGGCCAAAACACAACCCCAGTCCTTTTGGTTATTAAGAGGAAGTTGTTTAAAGTAAAATATTGACGCCGGACGCTGGATGCTGCACCACAGCATAAGCTTCGGGCCAGGTGAGCTAAAAATTGGAACTGAAGAAGAAAAACAAAACGAGACATCTGATGTCCATGTTTATTGACAATACCAGTATATTACCTCATAAAACATTTACGACACTACAGTAGGTCCAGGCATGTGTGACAGGGACTCAACTCGGCCCCTAAATGTTGGATGTCCAACCCGATATCATAATCGATCCTAAAATTTGAATTAAAAGTATTTCTTGTTACATGTTACTATAACAATTTTTCTGCAGGTAATATTAAGCTGAATAAGTGTTTACGTACATAATGTACACATATACCTAATACATGTAATTAGTTGAAGGGAGGGGAAAACAAAGTTTTTATAATCCAGTCGCTAGTTTGTTCCTTACTGATTTGTGTTGGTTCTGGTTTGTTACAACAGCTAAGGTTATGAGTTGACAAATTCTTTGTATCATGTTTACAGAACAGAAATACTGTCTTTAACTTTTGATAAATATGTTTATCAATTTAGATAAAATAGAATTTTAGCTTACACTTGCCATGGGACTTATGTTCAACTCAAAATACATTTTAGTACTATCATATACAGTAATAACTCCATATGATGTCCCTTATTTCATTTGTCACCTTGTTTACCACAATAAATTGCAATGTATTTTTTCTGTTTTTCTTTCATACATTTCCTTCAATTTATTGCCAAACTTCTTCATAACGCCAACATTTCTTTGGACAAATGGCGGCAGTTTAACAAGGTTTTACTGTATTTATACAAATCAGACTGGAGTTTAAAAGACTGAAATATTGAAAATTTATTAATGAATGCTTCAAATATTTCTACAAATCAGACTTGAGTTTAAAAGACTGAAATATTGAAAATTCATTAATGAATGCTTCAAATAAAAAGACTGAAATATTGAAAATTTATTAATGTATGCTTCAAATCAATTTTGAGGATAATGCATGTCACATCAAAAACTATTTTTTGATGAATACTGCAGTCTTCATAACTTCTTACCCTCTGGGTTGATATTTCCCCTCTCACACATGACTGGGTACCAGTAATTATACCAACTCCCACAATTTATTGTAAGCACAAACAATTGTTCACAAGGAAATGCAAATATCCAAGACAAGATCATCACAAACCATCATAATGACAATTAAACAATTTCAAATACAACATATATAAATATCTTAAACCATTTAACATGTACAGAATATACAGCAGTGCATCAGCGGTATAAGACAATGGAAGTAGGATGAATCCAATTTATTTTAAGGACCTTCATTTTAATGTTATGTTTCACTCTTCAAATGAGATCTTTCATTATAAAAAATTGTCATGCTTCAAATAAACTCCTTCATTAAAAATGTAAAGTGATGTGCTTCAAATAAACTCCTTCATTATAAACAAATTATCATGCTACAAATAAACTTTATTCATTATACATAATGTCATGTAGTGATACGCGTCAATAAACTCCTTTGTTATAAACTCAACTTATGCTTTATATAACCTCACTTCTAGATGTTAAGTTGTATGCTTTAACTCATTCACCCCTGAAGACACATTTAAACTGTTCCATTTCAAAGGTTTTAGGGGTGAATGAGTTAAATAAACTCCTTCATTATAAACATAGCCTCATGCTTCAAACTAACTTCACTTCAAATATCTTAAGTTATATGCTTCACAATATATTCCAACATTTTTCAAGGACCTCCATTGTAAATATTTAGTATCAGGCTTTAACTGAATTCCTCTATAATCAATATGAAACCTTCATTTATTCTCATTCACTCCTGGAATTTCATAATAAACTATTTCAACCTTTGAATTGGATGAGTTCAAATGTGTCTTCAGGGGTGAATGAGTTAAATAAAACCCAACACATCATGGGCCTTCATTATATTTGGTTTGATGAATAGGATTTGGTGTCCTATTAACAGCTATGTGTGCTGTTGATGTATTTACCTCCTTGTGACAGCAAGGATCTGATGCCGATGTATAGTGCTACCTCACTGAAATAGCATGGTGAAGGCACCTAGCACTGAACTCCACGCTGTCACATACTGACACTGAGTAAACCAGGTGACACTGTGTAAACCAGTCTCCGTACTTACCTTAAATGATAAAAGCACACAATTCAAATAAAATCATACATAAGTCAAGGTCCTTCAACATAAACATGGAATCGCATGCTTTTAATACACTCCTTTATCATCAACATCAATTATAATGCTTCAAATAAACTTCAACCTATATTGTCAAATATCTTTAGTCTTCTGCTTCTAATAAACTCCCAGTATATGTCAGGGAGCTTCAACATCATTTTTTTTTTATTGTAAACATAAAGTATCACACTGAAAGTAAACACATGATATGACAAGAACAACCATTATAATGTATAGATAATATCAATATTATACTGCTACAGTTCTACAAGGATTTCTGTAAAATTGATAAACATTTAAAATATTTAGGTGGAGAAGTGCTAATATGTGTATAACTAAATGAATGTATTTATATGTTGAGCAATTTTTACAATATAGAACAAAATGAACAGAGACCGAGGCTCATATAATAATGCCTGCCACAAACTAGTCAAGAGTGACCTCTGACCCATTAAACATAATGATCAATGACCATCAAGTTATATTCAAGTGTAGAACTTGATGTCTACATATCATGGTTTGATATTAACTGAACCTGTTGAATGGTTCATAAGATATTTTTTTGTCTCAAGCCTTTCTCTACAGATGTACAGACAGATACACAAACACATGCACAGACAAAGCAAGTGCTATAACCACCTCAGACGGGGTATAAAAAAGCAACCAATTATAAAAATGTTTAATAATAAGTCTCGTAAATGCATGTAGCAATATTGAAAACACTGACTATGAATAATAGATATAAAATAATGCCCTTAAGCGTACACATGTTACATGAAGCTTAGTTTTCTTTGTAGGTATATTACTTGGTATCCTCGTCATGTGATATGTACGGACCAGAAAATAATGCTGAATCTTTGAGGCCAGGACTACAACAGGACATCGCCATGATGCTAAGTAGCTATATACATAATATACCTCACCTCAATTTAAGGCAGGATTTTCCACATTTTCCAATTCATCTCGTCAAGAAAAAAACCAGGTGTGTGACTCAAAGCAGGCTTGTCGGTCACAGAGGTAACACATTGATATGTAGAAAGATGGCGACAAGATTGTGGGTCCTTACTGGATATGTCCTCAGCATTTAAATCTGACATTCTAATTATAATATGACCATGAATAAGCCAGAATGCTACATACGTGTACCAGTTTCAAGAAAATTCACCTGACGAAATTGAAACATAATTTAGTAATAAAAATTTGGCATGTCAAATGAACAATGAGACAAAGTCAAGAAAATAATCAGTTTGTTTCTTCCCAAAATATGCATGTTTAACAAGTTTGAATGTAAAGGATATAAACAATGCAGCCTCACCATCTGGATTCCGTAGATTTATTATCGGTTTACATGTTTTGACTAGCTAGCTAGATCACCTATCATCAGAACAACGGTTTATACATTTACAGAGCTAATGTTAAAATGACGGCTCTGCCCTGATGTAATATCAATTTTTTGTGTATCATGTGATAGCAACAATAGAGATATGTATAGTTACCTTGAAGAATGGACAGAGTACAGAGATTGAATGATAAACAAAGGGCCATAACTCTGTACATAACCGGTATGCCTTTCAAAATGCCCAAGACAAACTTTGAAATAAAAGAATGCATAATGGGCCATAAATCTGAAGCAACACAGAGGACTTTGAGATAAAAAAAAATATGCATAAAGAGCCATAGATTTGCACATAGCAGCCCAAAATTAAAGACCACCCCAATTTTAAGAACACAAAATTTTTACTTGAGTACATAATAAATATAGCAAGTTAAGTGAATGTCGGTGAAAAACTAAAGAAGTTATGCTTTGAACAAATATTGATGACACCCAGCCAATTAGAAAATGCTATACCGTAACACATCTTATCATACACATGTGTATATTGAGTCAGTTTCCAGAAAAATGAAAATAAAGTTGAATTGTTAATGCAGGAAAACTTGTTTATGATAATAGAACATTTTTCTTGCGGCTGAATGACACCTTAACTTCATATGAATTTTTTTTGGTAAAAATAAATCAAAGAAAAGGTAAACCAACATAGTGGGCTATGGAATAACAAATGTAAGTCAAACATCAACAATTAATAAACATAACAAGCAGAGAAAACAAAAACCAGGGAAATGTAACGAACATGACTACAGCACCCACAGCATTGGGATCATGTTCACCACTACAGCACCCACAGCACTGGGTTCATGTTCACCACTAAGCCCATCCGATGTTAAAGAAAGGAAATAGTCACATTTGAGACAATCACCTCGCCAAAATGAAACAAATATTTTCCATTAAGCCTAACTCTTTTGTAACACAAAACATGTTTGCCATTTAGCCAATCCCTTTGAAACACTTAACATGTTCATTCCTAGATTCAACCGTTTTCTAACACTGCCCAAGTTCCACTTTAAGTAATACATAGCCCAACATATTTTGTATTTAGCCCACAGAACATGTTCGCAATTAAGCCAATCTCTTCATTAAACACTGAACAAATTTGACATTAACCCCTCTGTAGTACACATAACATGTTCGTCATTAAGCCTAGCACTTTGTTCAACACAAAACATATTAAATATTAAGCCATGTCTTTTGTCAAACAATAGTTCTAAATAACATACAATTAAGATGGCAAGAATTATGATGGGGTTATATTTTGTTGTAGCTCAATACATTTTTTTGTTTTGTTCCAACTTAAGTAACCTAACTTAGATAAAATCTCTAAATATATAGGTCCAGCCAGGACAAGCTAGGTAATACTGTACACCAACATTAGTCAACAAAAAAATAAACATAGCAAATATATAGAGCGAAAAATAACACTGGGCTTATACAGATTTTACCAGCGAAAGTTGGACTGGACTAAAGTTCCAGGTGTACAGTACAGTACTTAATGTCACTGACAATTAGTATTAGTGACCAATATTAACAGAAACAGGAAAGGTTTAAGCTAATGGAATGTGTGCACACCACAGACACCAGTTGGAAGGTACAGAAATAAACATGTCATGATAGTCGTAAATCTTATCAAAATAATATATATTTCAGAAACATAAAAAAATAATCTGATTACCAAGGTAACGTTTTGTATGGAGTCAATGCCTTGCTAATCCAGATTTTAACAATCCGATGAAAAATGTTTAAAGCATTGATGTTACTCTGACAATATCAGGGTATTATTGAGTAGTGTTTCTTATATGTTAAATGCAACAAGTGACATTTTCCTTTGATGGTAAACTTAATTTATCCACTGAAAATACACATAGTTCCAAAAATACAATAATGTAGCCGAAAACAGACTCTTTCAGTATTCTTCTCGAAATTGACGCATACACCCCTGAAATTTCGTAATGAACTATTCCAACCTTTTAATTGGAATACTTCAAATGTTTCTTCAGGGGTAAATGAGTTAAATGATTTGAGCCTTAAGCACCACTGAAAAAAACCCTGTCAAATTAGGATTAAAGACAATGATATTAAACTAAGTAAATAAACAAATACATTTTGATTAGCTGCATGTGACACTAAATATGGTATGTATGATGGTCTGGCTCAGCAGGTGATAGCTTCCGTGACATGAGAATCATTTTCAATGAATTCCACTGCCTGCTTCAGGTCCTCGATGACTATGTCAATATCGGCTAGAGTTGTCTCCCTGCCTACTGATAATCTGAGTGCGTTCCTTGCCACAGATTCAGGGATACCAATGGCCAGCAGTATGTGTGATGGTCTGAAATTACATATTAAATTATTATTCACATTTTTTTTCAACAAGTGACATGGATTTTAATAACTTTAATAACTTCTAATTCCAAATCCACATGTTTGTATAATATTTGTGTATACCAGGTATGCACAAGTTAAATGAACAAACATTGTTTAGTAATATACAGGTACCTGTGTACCTTAATCCACCATACAACAGTCAACAGCTGTGTACTGACCTGTTCTGGGCATGGCATGCTGCTCCAACACTGGCCTGCAGTCTGTCGCAGTGGGACAGAACCATGTGGCCTGTAACAGTGGGAGAATACATTCTAATTTACCAGTGATATTTCCAATTATAAAAACAGGTCCCTAAGGTAACATTATCAAAAGCAAGGAGCAGAGAAGTAAGAAAACAATGAAGGTGCCAAGTATTGGTATGGGGAAAACAGGTTATCTTATTGTTTCTTCTATGTCCCCTAAAGAGAAAAGAAACCTCGGATTCTGCAGGGGGCCCACATGAGTTGCCTCTTATGGCGATGTGCAGTGGAATAAAGCAGACTTACACTTTCCCCAAACTTGCTGGAGTTCTCTGTCCGTGACCAATGCAATAACGTACCAAACAATCTGAGTCCCAAAATTGCATAGACTGTCCCAAGATGGTTACAGACTATGCATGGACATACATACACACATGTACCAAATGTGTTCCGAGATCGTAATGACCAATAATTACTTTACGAACCAAATTAAACAATCCATGTCCAAAGATGGTAATAACCTATACATGGACATACCAAACTGTGTCCAAAGATGGTAATAACCTATACATGGACATACCAAACTGTGTTCAAAGATGGTAATAACCTATACATGGACATACCAAACTGTGTTCAAAGATTGTAATGACCACTAAGTTTACTTACCAAGCAATCCATGTCTGAAGATGGTAATGAACAATACATTTAGATACCAAGCTGTGTTTCATGGATATTATGACCAGTTAGTTTACGTACCAAACAAACCGTGTCCCAAAATGGAAACATTACAAGTGTTCGGGAGACGCTCACTGGTGGCAAATTTCCCGTTGATATGGATTCGGTCCCCAAACACATCCTGAAGCAGAATCATACATAATAAATTTATGTGACAGAATGTTGGTTTTATTAATTAAGGCACAAGCACCATATTTTAATACCAATCATAATGATACCAATGCAATTTCTTATACTGTTTTGACCTTCAAATCGCGTAATTTTCACCCAGCGTAAATAACCACGTTTACAGTAACTAGTTACTTTCAACAGCACCATTACTGAATTACATGGAAAATGTCAGTCTTATTATGTAGCATTATACGCCCACAAGGGATAAATATCACATTTCAACAGACACAAATTGCTGCAAGTAATATCAATATTGTGAGATGAGAGAAAAAAACATAACAAAAATATACTGAAAAGATAAAAAGAAAAACAATCTTGTGTAAAAGTACCAGATGTCACGCATTGTGGTAAATCTCCTGTTAATACAGTAGCAGGAGTCACACATTGTGGTAAATCTCCTGTTAATACAGTACTTTGAGTCACATATTGTGGTAAATCTCCTGTTAATACAGTACCTGGAGTCCCACATTGTGGTAAATCTCCCGTTAATACAGTACCTGGAGTCACACATTGTGGTAAATCTCCTGTAAATACAGTACCAGGAGTCACACATTGTGGTAAATCTCCTGTTAATACAGTACCAGGAGTCCCACATTGTTGTAAATCTCCTGTTAATACAGTACATGGAGTCACCCATTGGGGTAAATCTCCTGTTAATACAGTACATGGAGTCACTCATTGTGGTAAATCTCCTGTTAATACAGTACTTTGAGTCACATATTGTGGTAAATCTCCTGTTAATACAGTACCAGGAGTCACACATAGTGGTAAATCTCCTGTTAATACAGTACCTGGAGTCGTGTCTCGAGGTAGTCCCTCACTGTAGCCATATGTTTGCTGTAGTTGTCTAGGTACTGTACCACAAGTTCAGCGGCCTGTACAAACAAGTAGGTAAGATTCAACCGTGTCATTAGTCTTACACTGTGTACATAAGACATCATGTGAAAAAATAATACAATTTAGACTCGTGTACATTACAGCATTGAGTTTCAAAATAGCATGACAAAAAGATCCAAACAATGACCAATTTTTGGAAAACATTCAGTATATTAGTTCATGGTAATATTGTTTCATTTCATAGCGTTGTTTAGAGGCAGTACAATGAAAATGTACACATTTGTAATTAAATTTTCTATGATAAACTGCTAATATAACCAACATGCCAGTCTGACAAGTGAGACCACATACCTTTCCCAGACCAGCTATCATACCAGTGTTCTCTGTCCTGTAATGAAGATAGATTAACTCAACACAATTATAAGTTGTGCGATTACGAAACAGTGAATGTAAGAATTATTTTTTTATCAAATATTACAACCTGACATTTATTACAGTTAACAACTAGAGATTTTATTTTGTGAACAAAAACGTATGTCTCCCTTAAAGGACTCACACAACTAAATCAGCCAATCCGTAAGTGTTTCATACGATCGTAATCCCTACCTAAAATTTGTTCTGGTTAAATACAGTGCCTCTGAGTAATTTAAATAGGTAATTGTTGACATTTAGCGCTCTTATATGCCACTAAACCTGTCAAAAAACACCTTTTGAATCCTTTGTCAATTATGTATCAGTTTCTGTAAATCTAGACAGTTGTCACTATATAGTGTTGAACTTCAAATATTAACACTATTAGCTCAAAAGCTTAGTAATAACATATACTAAATAAATGATTTAGTTGTGCGAGTCCTTTAACAGTTTAAAAATTACGGCCCAGGCAAGATATTCCTGAAAACTTTGCACTTATTTGACCTTTGACCTTGATGTCAAGGTCACAGTGACCTAACGACAGTTCACTGTACATTATCTGTTGGTGATGCAGATATACTGCAAGTTTTATCAAGATATCTTGAACTTAGCACTTATTTGACCCTATTGTTAGAGGAACTGCCTGCTGCTAAATGACAGCCGAGAAACCTTACTGCTCCCAGGAGGTACAGTACTTATAATGATAAAATTTCCTTTTGACCCCTCTATACTTACCCTGGTCTGAAGTTACGCTCCTGTCCTCCACCATACAACATCGGGTATAAAGGTACCTCTTTACTTCCTAGGTTTCTCACAAACACGGCTCCGATCCGTGGGCCATAGAACTGAAACAACAAGAACCTATATAGAACACTTGTGAATTAAGGGATATATGCACATAATCAACCAGTGTTAACAAAATATATTTAACACATACACAAAATGGGGAATCAGAATGTAATGATCTGATATAAAAATAATACCTTGTGGCCCACAATGCTTAGATAATCCACGTCCATTTCCACAACGTCTACCTCCATTTTACCAATAGCCTGGGCTGCATCTGTGTGCAGCAGGATTCGTGGCAGGTTTTTACGAGTCAAATTGATGTGGCGGATACTCTCAAAGATCTCCTTTATTGGCTGAAAATATACAACATTATTCCTTTGGACAAACTCATAAACTCTAGCTACATGTATATTGTTTCTACCAAAGCATGGTCTCTTGTACATGTATTGATAGAAAAGTTTAGACTACATTACTGTAATCAGCCTTAAGATTTCACACAAGAAATACAGTACCATTATACTTGTATACATATGTGCTCCTAGTAAATGTCTTATTCATTATTTTACAAGAGCTTACAAAATGCTGAAGGAATTGATGGCTCTGATCATCCAGAGAACTACAAACAAATATCATGACTCGGCACTCGAAAAAAACATTTTATTTTATTTTTAATTTTCAATTGTGACACTGAAAGTGGGTCAAGGTCATTAACCTTCACCTAAGTCAGCTACATGATAAAAATCGTGACTCTGGGCCTTACAGTTTAATAGAAAATCTTGTAATAATTTCATAACACATTTGACTCAAATGACCTTAAATGTAAAATGTAGGTCAAGGTAATTTACTTGAACAAATCTTATACTCCTTCATCACGGCATGCTACATGTCAAATATCATGACTCTTTGACTTGTGGTTCTGAAGAAGTTATTTTAAGGAAATGGTGATATCAAACAGCTTGACAAGCGGACATTGGACTGTGCATATAAAGTCACAGGAACTTAACTCCAAGTGAGCTAGAAACAGTCAAACTTCAGTATTAAAAATCATTCTTAGCAGAAAATGTCCTGTTTTATAGAATTTTCATTCTTAATACCATAAAGAGCACTTTACAAGATACTTGTATCACACCTGTCTCCTTGTTACAAGATACCTATATTATACCTGTCTCATTATAACAACGTATTGTATTATACTTGTCTCATTATGACAACGTATTGTATTATACCTGTCTCATTATAACAACATACCTGTATCACACCTGTCTCATTGTAACAAGGTATTGTATTATACCTGTCTCATCATAACAATGTATTGTATTATACCTGTCTCATTATGACAATGTATTGTATTATACCTGTCTCATTATATCAACATACCTGTATCACACCTGTCTCATTGTAACAAGGTATTGTATTATACCTGTCTCATTATGACAACATACCTGTATCACACCTGTCTCATTGTTAGCCAACATAATGCTGATCATACAGGTAGATGGACGGACAGCAGCTATCACATCCTCTTTCATTACACAACCAGTTTTCTGAGAGGCAGGTACAAACGTCACACCTGTCATAAAATTACTAGAATAAATGTCAAATGTCACAGTCTTTGGCATTACAGTAAAACCTCAATATAATGCCCCTCATTTCATTTGCCTCCTCGTTTACCGCCGATATATTTCAAGGTCCAAATTTTCCTGCTTTCTAAAGAAACCCTTAATTCACTTCCCGCAATATATCGCCAAAACCCTTCAAAACAGCAAAATTTCTCTGGACAAATGGTGGCAGTATAACAAAGTTTTACTGTATATATCAAAAGGTATGAGGCAAGTAAACAATAAAACATGAGCAATAGAAAAGACGAGAAATGTAAGTTACAGAATATTTATGACAGGGAAACTTATTCCCCAGTACTTTTTATATTTTGTATTTTATTCTGTGGCATTTTATGTATTCTGTTAACATGTGCATGCTGTCATCTCGTAATAGCCCTAATGGTGTGTGTGTATAATGTATTTTACATGACCATATATTATAGACAAAAGTCGAACTGTGCTACCCTGTATAAGTAAAGCGTTTATTGTTATTTTAATTAAATATTACATACTAGCGATTCCCTCCTCAGCCAGGTTTTCCAGTACAAGCTTCACCGAATCATGTTCCATGTTGGAGGTGATAAAGTGGGGCAGCTGGTCTGAGTTGTCTCCCCTACTGGGATCAGTCCCATTAGTGATTTCGTGACAGAGATGAAAGTGCTTGAGAGCAGTCTGTAAAATCATGTTGTTGGCCTGTCATAACACAAAGATACATAAGTATTAAATATATATTACAAAGAGATATTACCTGTATATAAACATGACATGTAGGGATATCATGTACAAATTACATAAAGATATTTTCTGTACCTATATTTTTTAAGAGTCTATAGCTTTTCTAAATAAAGCATTAACTATTCAAAAGAATTCTTTCAGTAGAAGAGAAATGTGTCAGCTCCAGTCACCAAAGCAACATGACTTTTCATCAGTTCTTTAAAGAAACACTTTATTGAAAAAACTGGAGAGAAATAACTAAAAAAGGCAATGTTATTTAAATATTCTATCAAATTTGTTTTGCTTACTCTTATATTTTGACATGCTATCCTCGTAAAATTGTAATTTTCACACACAAACTTGAATCTTCCAATATCACTTACCTCTGTTCCTCCTGATGTGAAAAGAATATCTGGAAAAAAAATTGAAAAAATAAATAAATAGAAATTATAATTAAAACGTATTATAACTAACAAACTATTCATTTGACTTGACAATTGTTTCACTATAAAAATACCTGTATTTAATTAACCTTTATTATGTCACAGCTATATGTTTTATGTCACACCTGTGTGTAGTTTACCTGTATCCTGTC
Source organism: Mizuhopecten yessoensis (assembly GCF_002113885.1). Taxonomy (NCBI): domain Eukaryota; kingdom Metazoa; phylum Mollusca; class Bivalvia; order Pectinida; family Pectinidae; genus Mizuhopecten; species Mizuhopecten yessoensis. The sequence continues at coordinate 1,835,498 of NW_018408742.1, read as the reverse complement.
ACACCTATTTGTATCCTGACACACCTGTGTGTAGATAACCTGTATCATGTCAAACCTGTGTGTAGTTTACCTGTATCATAGCACACCTGTGTGTAGATGTGTAGATTACCTGTATCATATCCCACCTGTGTGTAAATCACCTGTATCATATCACACCTGTGTGTAGATTACCTGTATCCTGTCATACCTGTGTGTAGTTTACCTGTACCTGTATAATTTCACACCTGTGCATAGTTTACCTGTATCCTGTCACACCTGTGTGTAGATTACCTGTATCCTGTCACACCTGTATGTAATTTTACCTATATAGTATCATGTCACACCTGTAGGTATTTTATATGTATCCTGTCACATCTGTGTGTAGTTTACATGTACAGTGTTTTGTCACACCTGTATGTTGTTTACCCATATCATGTCACATCTGTTTGTATTATGTCACACATGTGTGAAGTTTAATTGTATCATATCACACGTATGTGTAGTCAAACTGTATCCTGTCACACCTGTATGTAGTTTACATGTATCAAATCACACCTTTATGTAGTTTACCTGTATCATGTCACACCTGTATGTAGTTTACATGTATCATATCACACCTGTGTGTAGTTTATCTGTATCCTGTCACACCTGTATGTAGTGTACATGTATCATGTCACACCTGTATGTAGTTTACCTGTATCATGTCACACCTGTATGTAGTTTATATGTATCATGTCACATGTGTGTAGTTTATCTGTATCCTGTCAAACCTGTATGTAGTTTACACATATCCTGCCACACAAGTGTATAGTTTACCTTATCATGTCACACAAGTGTCTAGTTTACCTGTATAGTATCCTGTCACACCTGTGTGTAGTTTACCTGTATAGTATCCTGTCACACCTGTGTTTAGTTTACCTGTACCTGTCATATCTTTGTGTAGTTTACATGTATCATGTTACAACTATATGTATCCTGTCACACATATGTGTAGTTAACAAGTAGCATGTCACACCTGTGTATAGTTTACCTGTATCCTGTCACATCTTTGTGTAGTTTACATGTATCATGTCACACCTGTGTATTGTTTACCTGTATCATGTAATTCATGTGTATAGTTTACCTGTACCAGGTCAAATCTTTGTGCAGTTTACATGTATAATGTCACACATGTGTGTAATTTACCTTGATCAAGTTATACCTGTGTAATGTACCTTCATCAAGTTACACCTATGTATGTGTAATTTACCTTCATCAAATTATACCTGTGTATAGTTTATCTATTTCACGTATGTAACACCTGTGTGTACATGTAGTTTACCTGTACCCTGATAGTTACCTGAAGACTTGGCTCCCACCATGGTGGCCAGGTTGGTCCTGGCACGGTCTATTACTGTCTTGGCCTTCACACCTTCAATCAATCAATCAATAGTTTATTTCAGTGTCACGCATATTTAATTAGTAATCATACGACAAAACAGGGCCATATTACAATAACATTAATACCTTATTTAATTTGTATCAATTATTATGAAGTAACAGCTAGGTATTGCCAAGTCAGTATCAATGATTTCCTCAGTGAAAATTTGACAGAGACAATGAAAGATCGATCCTGACAGGAAGTCAGTTAATAAAGTTTAACATAGAAATGTACAGAAGAACCTGGTTAACAAGGAGACAATGACAGGACCAGAAATATAGAAATTATCCATACAATTTTACCTTGTGCATGTATACACATATTAAGTACAATGTATCAGTTACGTTGATATCAATAGAGCATAAAGAAAAGTGACAATATCATCATCAATGAAAACAGGTATATATGAACAATAATTATTTCTGCAATGTGAACTTTATATTATAAATGGATATACTGCTGGTATAATGTAACTATAGAGATTGACATATCTCCCATATCTGAACATTTTACCTGCAGCATGAGAACTGCTAGGGTTGCCCCAGGCCTCAGACAGTGCTGTTGAAATGGCTCCCAGGACATCGGGTTCCAGGGGAGTTGTCGCATTGTAGTCTAAGTAAATCCTACACAGTAAAGGGACTAGTGTATTAGTACAGAGAACTAAGCTACAGTCTTTTACTATGATGGACCGCGATAAGTTCAAAATACATAGTTACATGTTTCCACTACAACTTTTTCTCTAATAACAACATTCAACACCTTTCAGTTGCAAAAATGTTTAGTTCCTGTATTTTATTTGATAAGCTCCTTGATATAGAATTCAGCTCTTAGTTAAATGTTAGAATTATTTAAAAATACCAGTTGCATATCATATTCCCTTTATTAAAAAAGAAAATCAAAAGGAAAGCAGTATGTTTATCTGCAATGACTACAGATCCAGATCAGAGGGATTGGTGACCTACGTGTTTTACAGACAAAGACTATATCATTGTCCTCCAGACGGAAAATCCACAGACTCATCATGTTCTTCAGGATAGTAATTATAAGAAAGAGGTATGGTACCGGCTCTCCAACCAGATAACTTTTTACCACCACGAAGAACCAGCAGACATATTAAGCAAAAACGTTTTGATGATTTTACAATTGTGAATTTCGTAGACCATTCAGTCAAGAACCATTCAAAGTGCTACGTCGTGTCAGAAGCCAAAACAAATCACTATAAACACTTTAATTTTTTTAGAAAACCTGTGATAGCGTGGAACGGTTTGAATGAAAATGAAGTTCAGTCAGAGAAAGTGGATAGTTTTAAGGCGAAACAGCGCCTAAGCTGTTGGATAGATTAAATCCACCAAGTGCACTCTCTCCTTGCAGTGATTATCCCAGAATTGGGCCTACAGTGTATTAATTCAGATTTATGTATTTGAGTAATTAGCTGCATAATAGACATGAACACTTTCCAATAGGTACAATGCACATAAAGTATCTAAACCTCCTGCTGAACCACTTGCTCACGTTTTTCCTTCAGGTAAACTATAAAGTGTCATACCTTGTTGTAGTGATTAACATGTTTTTTATTTGTTATTTCATACTTATAACCATGCACATATACTGTGACACAGGAAAACTCTGCTGTTTAACTTTTTAAAATATATTTCGATCTAGATATTTCATGTTAAAAATACTTCTGAGAACAGAAACCAGTCTGCCCACGCAGGATATAACTGTGTTATGTCAGCAAATGAGGCAGATGACACACGAGAACATTGGAAGTATACTATAGATATTAAAAGGTTTCATCACAGTTTATATTAAGTGAACAGCTGCTTCCAGGCCAACTTATACATTACTCATTCCTATTGCACATTTTGATTTGTATCAATATGGTAATCGAATGTATGTGATGCTAATTATGGCAATATATAAAACAGGATAATGGGACAGAGATAAATACTTTTCCTGATCCATGTGGAAGGTTTGCTTCTTGCTTCGCTGCAGCGGCTGACATACGAATGACAAAACGGTATTTTACATTAAATTCGTAGGAAAGTCTAAAGTTGTTCCTAATACTAATAACTTTATTGTCTCCTTTGAAAAAGAGTTCTCTTCGGGGAAAACGGGAGGAAAGTGTCTGCTCCTCTTCAGCCGGCAAAAGCATGCCAATTACCATCGGTTCTGTAATGGCACACGAGTAAAAGAATGGAAAGGAATAACCACGACGTGCAATATTGCTTATATACAGGTCGCATAAAAATGCAAATTTTTTAGTCGTGTCATAAATGTCAAGTTGGGTGCGCGAAAGTTCAAAGGTCAGTATGGCGAAACAGGACGTAAACAAACTGTCGGACACATGTAGATATTTCGTGCGACTGGCTTTCCTCGTTGTGAAAATTCCATTTTTATGTTGCAAATCTCTTGTTGTTAGCTTATATCCTGCAAAACTGAAGGATATTTCAAATGACATTGTGTTGATAACGGGCGGAAGCCGAGGGATTGGACGACAGATAGCACTGGAGATTGCCAAACACAAACCAGAGCATGTGAGTGACAACATGCCTTAACAATCCCTTTATTACATTAATTGTGTCGGCCCGTTGTCTGTTCATTCAAATGTTCCCTTACGCATTGATATGTGTTAAAAGCCCAGACAATATAGCGTGTTTATGTAGACCCTGTCTACTGAATGAACTTGGCACATGTACAGGGGCTTGAGCATTTAATAATAATAATAATATACAACATTTATATAGCGCCCTATATAATTTGTAAAATTACTCTAAGGCGCTTAACAACATATGGATAATAGTAATGGTTATAATTGTGAAAACAACAAACAAAGGCTTACAATCACTTTTATACATTTAAGCAAGCAATGTGCACATAATTGAACAAATAAAAGGGGGGTATTTACATGACGTCTTTGCAGGGATTCTAAAATGCAGACCTGAAGATGTGAGTTTTGATGTCCCTCTTGAACTTGGCCAGGGTATTTGACTTTCTAATAGCAGATGTTAAGCTATTACACAACGTAGCCGAAACCCTCCCAAAGCATCTGTTTCCGTAGTACGAGATTTTGGGACACACAGTGATCGTGACGGCCAATACAGGGTAACAAGCTCCTGTAGACTTAATTGTTGCCCTACAGGCAATGACTCTCATATACGTTCTGTGCACTCATGGAATATGTCATGATGAAACAACAGTAGGTTTACAAAGGAGTGCAAGGGTATAACATTGGGTAGTATTGCACGGATATATATGCAGGCCTTTTTTATGGCTGATTGTGGGCCAATTCCATTGTGATTTTATTTTCTGTTAGAACCAAGTTATTTATTTCATTTTCCCTGAGTTGATGTTGCCATAGTTTTAATATTTTGGGACACTGTTTATTGCTGGCCTATGATTCGAAGCCTATATAATGGGAGGCCTAGGAGAACCAAACATTAAAGATGTCATCCATGCTTTGCCCTATTTCCAAAAAAAATGGTTCGAACTTGTTTTTCCTGCATTAATCCCTATATTGGGTCCTAATATTGGATAGCAGAATATTGGGTAGGTCAGGTATTCTGCAACAAGTGGCATATTTTTGTTAGAAAATAATGCAGATAGAAAGAAAATTACCTAGAATGTTGGTCAATTATTCTGCATAAGATCACATATTCTCTGAGGAATTACGGAAGATAAAAAGTAAATTACGTCTGTTTTAGGTGATATGTCACAGCATCAAAGTAGTATTTGCATTTTGGTAGCGACAAAATTACTGTATAAAGGGGATAACTCGAGAGAACATCTACTGATACGCGAGCTGTTGGTCGAACTGATGAACTCAAAGACAACAATTATCTGGTGTAATACAATTATGGTAATTAATATGATATCTGCACTGGGTAGTACTGTGTCATATTTGGTTAGTTTTAGGTCAAATTTAGAAGAATTAGGGAGTGTTGGGTCATAGTCACGGAATTTCGGTGATGTTTTCTGCACCAAATTGCATATTCTCCTATAAAATATGGCAAATAGAAGTAAATAACTAATATAAAGGTGATATTTCACAGTATCAAAATAGTATTGGGTACATAACTTGGTTTTATGGGGTAGTATGGGGTAGCATTGGGTAGTATGGGGTAGTATTACGTAGTATTGGGTCGTATGGGGTAGTATTGGGTTATATAGGGTAGTATTGGGTAGTATTGGGTCAAATCCCAGACTTACATGTCACATACATTTTTAGATAAACTTTATTTATTTTACAACAATTTTGATACAAGTCATGTCATGTTAACTTATATTAATCACTCTTGTTGGCCCGTATATTAGCGTGCGAGGGGTCTTTGTGTGGGAGGAAACCGGAGTGCCCGGAGAAAACATGCGTGGTTGGGCAGGTGGCCCCATAACTTTTCACGTCCGATCGGGGAATCAAACCCTGGCCACCTTTATGAAAGGCAACTGCGTAATCCACTGCGCCACCCGACCACATACATTGTATATGGGTATGTTTTGAATCAATTAGGGTTAGTCAAAACATACCTATATATATACCTACTTAAACAACTTTTCAAGTCCCTGTGTGTTTAAGGTAAATTGGTACGAATTTGATCTCTTCTCTGAGGTGCCCAATTAAATGTTATATAAGAGAAGATTTTCAGATTAAATGCATGGACATAAGGATTGTATTTGTTCTTGGTAATTACAGACAGTTTTGATAATCTTGAATGTCCAGTAATGTCTATGTATGTTAAGTAGTTGCCTTGCTCAAGTCTAAGTTTAAGAAAAACAAATATGGATCAATTGTTTTAAGAATCTGTGTCATGGTTCAGAGATCATACATGCTATACAAGTGTACCAAAATGAAGAAATCTTAAAATAAACTCCTGAACAGTAATATTTAGAGCATGCACAAGATTAGGGGCAACGTATACACAGCATTACAGGAAGCACAGTCAGGTACCTTTTTTTTCCGGACATTTATATATATTGTGTAGGAATCTTTTTATTAAAAAGTAAGAATACAAGCTGGTAGTTTATTGTTGATTTGAACATCATTTAGTGACAACTGACAAATGCATCAGAAACAAGTGCTTTCAAGTGTATCTTCTCTGTGTGCTGTTGTCCACACACATGATATCTTTTGCTATTCAGTAGTATGATATTGTAGGTATGAATGTTGAGCTCACATCAGAAAACTTTCAAGGTCATGAGGTCACTGGTTAAGGTCACAGACACACTTTAGAAACATGAGAATGGCTTATAATTGATATACATTATAGCACTTTTCTAAATGCTGTATGTTTTGACATTTCAGAAAGGTCAAAAACCTTTACCTGTGTATTAAAGGTCATAGAGTGATGTTTGTCAGGTTTTAGACAGCTCAGACATGTTGTTCTGAGGACCAAAAGGCATAATTATGATACTAGTCCGGTAATTTATTGGCATATTGCATGCTGCAAAGTATGCAAATAAGAAATGACCTTGACCCATCTTCAATGTCACAGGAGTCAGAATATTTTGCCAGAAGCTTAAATTAATATGTGTATCTAAATCAATCACTTGTGTGGGAAGCCACTTCTGACAAAGCTAGTTAGCACTTTGACAGAGGTGAGTGTTACAGGCCCTCTGGACCTCTTGTTAGTTATGTAAATGATAAAAAGATTGAATGAAAGCTGCAGACTGGTCATTGATTTATTGGTATATTTTTTAACAGGTATAAGTCTTAGAAGTTGGAAGAATTGGTAAATACTAGGTATTTGATTACTTTTTTTGTAATAAGTAGTAATTGAATTGCTTGGTATTGGTCAGATTGTGCTGTGGGGTCGAGGGATCGCCAATCTTGAGAGGACAGCTGCTGAAGTCCGCAGCCTTGGCATCAAGTGTTCCTACATGTCATGTGACTTAGGAGTGAAAGAACAAATATATTCAAAGGTTTGGTTTATTTAGATTCAACAAAAAACATATTTAATATATATGTGTCTTTGTGATATATGAGTTTCAAAATACGTTTTTGAAGAACTAAATAATATTCATACAGTGTCAATATTTTTCGGTTATAGATCTTTTTCCAAATGATTAGCTCACTGAATCCACAGTAATGAAAAAATGTAAATGGTATAAAACCCCACTTATTGGTGACGCTTGAGTATGTTGTGATTATATCCATTTTTTTTCATGATATTTAAGATAATGTCATCTCTTTTTTAGCCCTGGACCATCATCAGATGGTGGGCTATTTAAATCACCCTGCACCCGTGGTCCGTCCGTAAACAATTCTTGTTGACGCTAATTTCTCAGAAAGTACTGGAAGGATCTTTCTCAGATTTCACATGAGGTTCCCCATGATCCATATTTATGCATATCATTTTTTGGGACTGATCACAAAATCAAGATGGCTGACAGGCAGCCATCTAGAATTTGAGTTAAACTTTGTTAGCACTATTTCTCCAAAAGTACTGGAGAGATCTTTCTCAAATTTCACATGAAGGTTCCCCATGGTACTCAGTTATGCATATCATTATTTGGGACTGATTACACAACTAAGATGGCCGACAGCAGCCAGCCATCTAGAATTTGAGAGTTAAAGTTTGTTAGTGCCATTTTTCAGAAAGTACTTGAGGGGTCTGTCTTTCTCAAATTTACAATTAAGTTCCCCATGGTCCCTTGTTATGCATATAAACTTTTGGGACAGAAGGTAAAACAAAGATGGCCGACAAACGGCCATGTTGAATTTGAGAATGAAAATTTGTTAGCGTTATCTTAGAATGTTCAGGAGGGGTCTTTCTCAAATTTCACATGAAGGTTCTCCATAGTTCCTAGTTCTGCATTTCAAATTTTGGGGATGATTTGAAAAAACCAAGACGGCTGTTAGGTGGTCGTATTGAATTTGGGGCTAAACTTTTTTAGCCCTATTGCCCAAATAGTATTGGAGGAACCTTTCTCAAATTTCACATAAGGGTTCCTTTTGGTTCTTAGTTATGCATATCAAATTTTTGGACTGATCTGAAAACCAAGATGCGAACAGGCAGCCATCTTGTTACAATTTAAGTTTGTTATCGCTATTTCTCGGAATTTCCCGGAGGAATCTTTTTCAAATTTGATAAGTAATTAAGTTCCCCTTGGCCAGAGTTGTGCATGTTAACTTTTGAGGTTGATCAAAGGACTGATTAAGATGGCGAACAGGCAAATTGATCAAACAGATAAGAGAAAAGAAGAGAAAAGATCAAACTAACATAGGACTAATGAAGATGGTACAATGGTGGGTGCCAAGATCCCTCTGGGATCTCTTGTTTTGTTAATTTTATGCAGCTGTGATGTTATGTGTTTTTGTTTCAATGGTAGTTATGCCATTATAAGCCAAAGACTGCTGTTTCTAGTTACTATTACTTTGGGTCTATACTGATCTCTGTCAACAAACTTTGCTTCTATAAGCAAAATCAGTTTTGGCAGCTTATCTATTGACTGTTATATTTCAGGCACAAGAGATAAAGGATACCATAGGCCCTGTGTCTATTTTGGTGAACAATGCAGGCGTTGTGACAGGACGGAAGATTGTTGACAGTGTTGAGGAGGAGGTGGAAGCTACATTTGCAGTCAACACCCTAGCTCATATATGGGTGAGTGGAAACTCAGCATAAACCTGATGAGTCACTTAACTCTACAAAATTACTCAGTATAGACCTTATAGTATACTCAGTATAGACCTTATAGTCTACTCAGTATAGACCTAATGAGTAAACTATAAAAAGTATCGACCTGATGAGTCACTGAACTCTACAAAGTACTCAGTACAGACCTGATTAGTTACTTAACTCTGTTCAGTAATCAGTATAGACCTGATGAGTCACTGAACTCTACAAAGTGCTCAGTATCTAGATATGATTAACTCTACAAAGTACTCAGTATAGATCTGATGAGTCACTGAACTCTACAAAGTACTCAGTACAGACCTGATGAGTCACTGATCTATACACAATACTCAGTATAGATCTGATTAGTCACTGAACTCTACCAAGTACTCAGTATAGATCTGATGAGTCACTGATCTATACACAATACTCAGTATAGATCTGATGAGTCACTGATCTATACACAATACTCAGTACAGACCTGATTAGTCACTGAACTCTACAAAGTGCTCAGTATAGATCTGATGAGTCACTGATCTATACACAGTACTCAGTATAGATCTGATTAGTTACTTAACTCTGTTCAGTATTCAGTATAGACCTGATGAGTCACTTAACTCTACAAAGTGCTCAGTATAGATCTGATTAACTCTACAAAGTACTCAGTATAGTTCTGATGAGTCACTGAACTATACACAGTACTCAGTATAGATCTGATGGGTCACTGAACTCTACAAAGTGCTCAGTATAGATCTGATGAGTCACTGAACTCTACAAAGTACTCAGTATAGATCTGATGAGTCACTGAACTCTACAAAGGACTCAGTATAGATCTGATGAGACACTGAACTCTACAAAGTGCTCAGTATAGATCTGATTAACTCTACAAAGTACTCAGTATAGATCTGATTAGTTACTCAACTCTGTGTAGTATTCAGTATAGACCTGATGAGTCACTTAACTCTACAAAGTGCTCAGTATAGATCTGATTAACTCTACAAAGTACTCAGTATAGTTCTGATGAGTCACTGAACTATACACAGTACTCAGTATAGATCTGATGGGTCACTGAACTCTACAAAGTGCTCAGTATAGATCTGATGAGTCACTGAACTCTACAAAGTACTCAGTATAGATCTGATGAGTCACTGAACTCTACAAAGGACTCAGTATAGATCTGATGAGACACTGAACTCTACANCTGATGAGTCACTGAACTCTACAAAGTGCTCAGTATAGATCTGATTAACTCTACAAAGTACTCAGTATAGATCTGATTAGTTACTTAACTCTGTTCAGTAATCAGTATAGCCCTGATGAGTCACTTAACTCTACACAGTACTCAGTACAGACCTGATGAGTCACTTAACTCTACAAAGTGCTCAGTATAGATCTGATTAACTCTACAAAGTACTCAGTATAGATCTGATGAGTCACTGAACTATACACAGTACTGATCATTATAGATCTGATGGGTCACTGAACTCTACAAAGTGCTCAGTATAGATCTGATTAACTCTACAAAGTACTCAGTATAGATCTGATGAGTCACTGATCTATACACAGTACTTAGTATAGATCTGATTAGTTACTTAACTCTGTTCAGTAATCAGTATAGACCTGATGAGTCACTGAACTCTACAAAGTGCTCAGTATAGATCTGATTAACTCTACAAAGTACTCAGTATAGATCTGATGAGTCACTGAACTATATACAGTACTGATCATTATAGATCTGATAAGTTACTTAACTCTGTTCATTAATCAGTATAGACCTGATGAGTCACTTAACTCTACAAAGTACTCAGTACAGACCTGATTATTTAGTTACTTAACTCTACAAAGTACTCAGTATAGATCTCATGAGTCACTTAACTCTATTCAGTAATCAGTATAGAACTGATTAGTCACTTAACACTACAAATTACTCAGTACATACCTAATGGATCACCTATAATTCAACATAGTACACAGTGACTTAGCGTAGACCCAATGAGACACTTAACTCTCAGTAATCTTCAGTTTTTATCCCTAAAAAGTTGGTTTTTGATAGACAATGTTTGACACATTACTTAGGTATGCATTATTTAATTCAGACACTGAAGGCATTCCTACCAGACATGATGGACAGTCAGAAGGGCCACATTGTCACAATGAGCTCGGTGCTAAGTATGATCACAATGGCCGGCCTGTCGGACTATTGTAGCTCTAAGTTTTCTACAACAGGGCTTTGTGAGTCTCTCTACTGGGAGGTAGAGGAGTACCCAAACATCTTTATGACATCTGTACACCCTTACTTAGTGATCAACGACATGTTCTCAGCCTTGAAGCTGAGGTAAGTACCCCATCACCTGTATATACCTGTACCTGGTGACAAAGGACATGTTCTCATCCCTGAAGCTGAGGTAAGTACCCCATCACCCATATATACCTGTACCTAGTTACTAACGACATGTTACCATCCCTGAAGCTGAGGTAAGTACCCCATCACCCATATATACCTGTACCTGGTGACAAAGAACATGTTCTCATCCCTGAAGCCGAGGTAAGTCCCCCATCACCTGTATATGCCTTTACCTGGTGACAAAGGACATGTTCGCATCCCTGAAGCCGAGGTAAGTACCCCACCACCTGTATATACCTGTACCTGGTCACAAAGGACATGTTCTCATCCCTGAAGCTGAGGTAAGTACCCCATCACCTGTATATACCTGTACCTGGTGACAAAGGTCATGTTCTCATCCCTGAAGCTAAGGTAAGTACTCCATCACCCATATATACCTGTACCTAGTTACTAACGACATGTTACCATCCCTGAAGCTGAGGTAAGTACCCCATCACCCATATATACCTGTACCTGGTGACAAAGGACATGTTCTCATCCCTAAAGCCGAGGTAAGTACCCCATCACCTGTATATACCTGTACCTGGTGACAAAGGACATGTTCTCATCCCTAAAGCCGAGGTAAGTACCCCATCACCTGTATATGCCTGTACCTGGTGACAAAGGACATGTTCTCATCCCTGAAGCCGCGGCAAGTACCCCATCACCTGTATATACCTGTACCTGGCGACAAAGGACATATTCTCATCCCTGAAGCCGAGGTAAGTACCCCATCTCCTGTATATACCTGTACCTGGCGACAAAGGACATGTTCTCATCCCTGAAGCCGTGGTAAGGACCCCATCACCTGTATATACCTGTACCTGGCGACAAACGACATGTTCTCATCCCTAAAGCCGAGGTAAGTACCCCATCACCTGTATATGCCTGTACCTGGTGACAAAGGACATGTTCTCATCCCTGAAGCCGAGGTAAGTACCCCATCACCTGTATGTACCTGTACCTGGCGACAAAGGACATGTTCTCATCCCTGAAGCCGAGGTAAGTACCCCATCACCTGTATATACCTGTAGCTGGCGACAAAGGACATGTTCTCATCCCTGAAGCCGTGGTAAGTACCAGATATAAAATATATTGTTTCACTCAAATGTAACTTCACTGTCTTCCTTTAAAACTTGGTTTTAGAGATACATTTTATTGGTTTTTCTTTGCATTTTTGATACAGATTTCCAAGACTGATTCCTGCTTTATCAGAGAAGTATGTAGCCGAACGGACTGTACAGGCCGTGCTGACCAACACCTCATACATCATCATGCCACGAATCATGTACATCATCGTCCTAGCTCAGAGGTCAGTCATTTAACCCATAAGCTAAATTAGGGGTCAGTTATGTAACTCAGGGGTCGGTTTTGTAACTACAGTCAGTTATGTAACTTAGAGACAATCATGTAACTCATGATCAGTCTTGTAACTCTAATTTAAGTTATTTGTGTAACTCAAGAGTCACTAGCTTGAGTGTCAGTGTAACTTGGAGTCAGTCATGTAACTCAGGATCAGTTGTAAAATCTAGGGGTCAGTGTTATTTAAGAATGAAGCATGGCTGAGACCTTGTTGTGTGATTAACCTCAGTAATTCTGTCCAGTTAAAAAAGTAATTCCTAATAGACCTGAACAAGAGCGAGTTGGAAAACATTCATGTATAACATTCACATTTCCATTTAATAGGTTTAGTTAGAGTCTATGCAATGGAAATAGAAATATATATTAGTGATGGGATGTTGATTGAATATAATTGAAAAATCCATTGGTTTGCTCTTTCTGATTCTGTTTGAAAAGTTAATTGACTTGCTCTTTCAATTTTGACTGTATTGCTCTTTTCGATTCCGACTGAAAAATCCAATGGCTTGCTGTTTCCGATTTCAATTTGCGATTAGTTTTATAATGAGGCTATAGAACAGAAATGTGAATATGATTAAGTAATGAGATGTAGATTGATTACATTTAAAAATTACATTGGTTTTCACTTACTGGTTTCGATTATTGATTATTAATTTCATAGTCAATATAATTGGTTCATTACTGAACTAAGTGTCAAATGTATACAATGGAAAGCCTGTATTGAAAGTCATTGCTTTTTACGATTTCTAAAATATGCTCGATGGTAATGCAGAAAAAAAATCAAAACTATGTAGAAGTTGCTTGTAATCCACTCATTACAAAATAAGGAAACCTAAGATGTGAAAATAGTGTTGTCACTTTTGGAATTCATGAAAATATGAACTGATTATGCAATTGACAATTAATCAGTCAATTGCTTACTATACTTTCGATTACAAACCAATGATCGATTATGATTTAAAACCGATAACCCATCACTCATAGATATATTGTTGTCTTTTTGTAAATGAAAATAAACAGGTTTGTTCTCCTTTTCACTTCAGAATTTTTCCCGATAGTGTCTTACTGCCGATTTACAAGTTCCTGGGAACAGATACAGCCATGGACAATTTCTTGTCTCCGAAGTCATCGTTGCCAAAGGTCAAGTCAAGTTAACACCTGACCTGTGAAATATGTCTCTAGATTAAGGCGTGATATGTCTCGTAGGAAAATGAAACACAAAACGTATCGTGTTAGATCGGACACTCTTAATCCTGTGCAAGTCTATTATACTGAATAACTGAAACAAGAAGAGACATGAACCTATTTTATGTTGACTGTGTTCCTAAATTTGTGATGTACATAAGTAGTGTATTTTCTTACTTATGCTTCACATGTTTCAGCAGGAATTGATTTATGTGCATTTTCATGTTATAAACATCACATAATTGTGATTGATCAATAACTGCACCAACACCTCGTGTTCAGAATTTGTTCAGAATACTCTGAAGTAGCAAAAGCATCCCATTTCTAATTTCAGTAAAGAATGATAGATATGAAAAAGATGCCTAAAGGTTTGAAATAAGTCCCCTACCGGTACTACCGGTACTACCGGTACTACCAGTACTACCAGTACTACCGGTACTACCAGTACTCCCCAGTACTACCAGTACTACCGGTACTACCGGGACGACCAGTACTACCCGTACTACCGGTACTACCAGTCCTACCCGTACTACCTGTACTACCGGTACTACCAGTACTACTGGTACTGCCAGTACTACCGGTACTACCGGTACTACCGGTACTACCAGTACTACCAGTACTACCAGTACTACCGGTACTACCGGTACTACCAGTACTACCCAGTACTACCAGTACTACCGGTACTACCAGTACTACCGGTACTACCAGTACTACCAGAGGGGACAACAGGTTTACACTACACCTGTACTTCAGTCAGTCAATGTGTTGGTCCTTCTATGCATCACTTTGTCCAGGTCATATCACATGTACTCTGTTACCTACAACTTCGTAATTTTTAATGTGAAATTCTGTTTAGATGGTGTTGTATTACATACTGAAATTGAGTCTTGTACCACAATATGAACCGAGTAATAGCCTTCTGTTTTCATTTTCATTCTAAAGGGTTTTTGTCTCAGAGGTGAGCCATGGATACCATGATTATTCTCCATACTTTGCCTTGTTATAATCAAAATTATGAAAAAAAGTAAGCAATGTCTTAATATTTTACTCCTCACTTTTCTTTCCATTTCTTTGTGAAACATCTTAGTTCAAAACAAATTGTTGGAACTGCTGCATGTTATTTAATGAAACTTCATGAATGTGCATGTATCGTGAATTGACAGTGTAACTATATGTATATGTGTTTGTATGACAATGAGACGTGTCTTATCACTATATGTATATGTAGGTGTTTGTATGACAATGAGACGTGTCTTATCACTATATGTGTATGTAGGTGTTTGTATGACAATGAGACGTGTCTTATCACTACATGTATATGTAGGTCTTTGCGTGACAATGAGACGTGTCTTATCACTATATGTATATGTAGGTGTTTGTATGACAATGAGATGTGTCTTATCACTACATGTATATTTAGGTGTTTGTGTGACAATGAGACGTGTCTTGTCACTATATGTATATGTAGGTGTTTGTATGACAATGAGGCGGGTCTATCTAGTATATAACACACAGTGTCCGTGTGTTTGTATGACAATGAGACGTGTCTATCTACAAATGTAGTATAGCACAGTGTTGATCAGTGTGTTTGGGGATCAAGCGTGTAATCCCCACTCTTATTTATATATACAGTTATATCTGAGATCTAGAAGAGCAGGAGACAAGCCGTTTCTCCTGTTACCATCACATGACCTTTTAAGTCACATGTAACATGACGTGACTGTCAGTGAACCCAGTCAGTGGACAATGAAGCTCTCCAACCACAGTGACAGGTGTAAACAAGAGTTTTTTTTAATGTTTTCAAAAGTTTATCATATGTTAAAGGTGCTTTTTGTCATCATTTTTAGATTATGAAATAATACTAGTTTTTTTTTATATTTCTGAATATGATATGTACATGTATATATACAATATTACAACAGTATTATATGTACATGGGAATGTCATATATGCTATTCATAATACATGTGTTTGTGTGTGATAAAGTTTTGTGTTTTTGTTGTTTTTTTGTTTATGCATATAATTATGGTAATTGAATGTATTAAAATCTTAAAACATAAAACAAAAAAAAGTATTTAGAAAATGATAAGAGAGGGATGTTACTCTGCATTTTCAAACTTAACATAAATGTTTCACTTTATTGATTACCTTGATACACTTTATATACATGAACATGTACTACAAATGTATATACATTGTACTATCAAGATAGTTTGTAAAGAATGACATTCTTGCGTGATTGACAATCAAACAACTATTCTCATCCTAGTTTTATATCTGGTTGATTACTGAAGATCTTTTTAAACTACATGTCCAATTAACCAGCTGAACTGATCGCGGAGACAGCTGCCACACTCCGTGCTCTTAGATACATTATTTACCATACTTGCAAACTTTTTTTAATTTCCATGGGAATGATAAATAAAATATGTGTATGTATACCATAATGAAAAACAACACTTTTAAATGGCATCTTTTGAGCTGCTACATATTCTAATGAAATCATCAGATCTTCGAAAAATATGATTAATTAAGTAAATTCACTGGTTGAAAATGCTCAATTTTAGGGTCCGAAATCGGGAGTCTGCCTCCAAAATAGAGAGAGTTGGCAAGTATGATTTAATATAAAAAAAAAAGTTTATCATTCAACAAATAGACTGGTAATTTTCTCTTCCAATGTAATTAATATTTTATGCATTAATTTTACTACATGTATTGTATGTTCAACAAGGTTATTATTGTATTTACTATTGTGATGATGTGTCTATAAACCTAAATTTATTGCCAGAACATTGGGCCTTTTCGTTCGTCACCAACCAATTCATCTATTTACATGATCATGTGATATAATCAAGGGGTGCAACTCCAAATCATAAATGACAACTTTGTAAATCAGCCCACCTGTGATTTAGGTAGAGTAAGATTATCATAAACATGTATATATGTGTACCAACACCTCAATAATGCAGTATATTAGCCAGGTAGAATCTTGTAAAATTTAAAACCTGAAACAAATTAGTGTTAGATATCTGGCTGAAATCTGTGACATATGGCTGATGTACTGCATTTTCTGATATTTCTATCTGGAAGATTTTATTTTATTAGATATCTTATATATTTTTTTGCAATGTTTATAGATATATGCATAAGATATCTCATATACATTACATTATGTGTATAATATCTTGTGTATTATATATAGCATAAATTGAAAATTTTGTAAGATATCTAATGTAAATAAGATAATTAAATATCTTATAGATTTTACTTAAAATATTTGATAAATACTAAAGAATATCTTATATAACATAATAGATTACTTATATATAAGATGTGATATATATTTTTAGGTCACCTGAGACAAAGTCTCAAGTGACCTATTGCGATCGCCTTTTGTCCGTCGTCGTCCGTCGTGCGTCCGTAAACAATTTACATTTTCGACTTCTTCTCCAAAACCCCTGAACCAATTTCAATGAAATTTTGCAGGGACCTTCCATGGACAAAGGTCAACAAAAAT